>NC_045438.1:154716607-154732674 GCF_002776525.5 Piliocolobus tephrosceles
TTTTTTTTTTTTTTTTTTTTTTTTTTTTTTTTTTTTTGTTGAGACGGAGTCTCGCTCTGTCCCCCAGGCTGGAGTGCAGTGGCCGGATCTCAGCTCACTGCAAGCTCCGCCTCCCGGGTTTATGCCATTCTCCTGCCTCAGCCTCCCGAGTAGCTGGGACTACAGGCGCCGCCACCTCGCCCGGCTAGTTTTTTGTATTTTTTAGTAGAGACGGGGTTTCACCGGGTTAGCCAGAATGGTCTCGATATCCTGACCTCGTGATCCGCCCGTCTCAGCCTCCCAAAGTGCTGGGATTACAGGCTTGAGCCACCGCGCCCGGCTTATTTTCTATTCTGTCACTTTGACCTCTCGGAGCTTTGCTGACCCTGAAGGAGCTGGCCCATTCTAGGGTTAACTAACTCCTAGAGATAGTAAATGACTCACCTTTGAGTATACTTGTCAAACATCAACAAACAAATCCAGGGCCTACACACCAGCCACCTTCTTTATCTTGCTTTCACATTCCAGGCCACTATCCACCTGTCCTAATAATACAAGAACCAGGTACCAGACAACCAGGGAGAGCCCCCTAGACCCCAGAACTGGCTGAAATTATTCACAGTAGTCAATCCTAAGCCTGCTTACCCTGTTTCACCTGTTTCTTTCTTGAGAAACTATGATAAAGGCCCTTGTACACAGTCCCTCTCCCTCCCTCTGACTATTAACTGACCCTGGTGCTTCTCATGCGATCTCCCACGGTGTGTCATGCCCCTGCCTCTTGGGAACTGTGAGTAACAAGTTATCTTATCAATGGCAGCCGTCTCCTGATCTGTTGGCTTTACTGTACCTCAAATTTTCTATGAATATACTATACTTCAAAACAGGGTTTTATTGTATAATGCAGAAATTGTCCATTTTTACATTAACCTATTACATGTCAATTTTTACATATAATCTAATCTATTACTTTTTGGATGGGCTTTTTTCCTTTGAATTCTAGAATTGGATTATGTAAATCCTAAAATGTAATAGGCTTATAATAATCAGCAGTGGTATGATTATTGCAAATTTTGTTTCTTAATTAACTGATCATGTTGTAACCAAAAAGTTTTATTTTCATTATATTTTTTCACATTTATCCCTAAATGTTATGATAAATATACTCAAATACTTTAAAGTTAAAGTAACTGTCTTGCTTACTCAACAGTTTCCTTTTTTAAAGCAAAGACGTTAATTATTTACTACCATGTTGTATAGGAGATAAGAAATTTTATCCCATTTAAAACCAGAATGTAGGCTGGGCACAGTGGCTTACGCCTGTAATCCAGCACTTTAGGAGCCCAAGGCAGGCAGTTTGAGGTCACCTGAGGTCAGGAGATTGAGACTAGCTTAGCCAACATGGTAAAACCTGGACTCTACTAAAAATACAAAAATTAGCCAGGTGTGGTGGCAGGTGCCGGTAATCCCAGCTACTCAGGAGGCTGAGGCACGAGAATCACTTGAACCTGGGAGGTGGAGGTTGCAGTGAGCCAAGATTGCATCATTGCACGCCAGCCTGGGCGACAGAGTGAGACTCCGTCTCAAAAAAAAAAAAAAAAAGGTAGAATATAGCCTCATTTGTTTCATTACTTTCGCTGAAAAATAAATCTCTAAATTATGTGTCTCTAGAAAGGTTCTTTCTGAATTATTGCTACACCCACCAGCTACAAGAAAACTTAGGCTGAGTTACAATAATCCGTATTTGGCTGCCGTGTCAGTTCCCATCACATCACTGTAGTAATGCCACTATCTGTACTGTCCACCCATAATATACAGCTTGACTCTGCCCCAACATGGTCCATAGGTAATAAGGTTATATGCCATAGATAGCAGGTGAGGGGCCATGAGGGGAAAGTAGGAATTTCACTACAATGAGAAATTGTGGCAGCGCCTCCCACTGTCATTTATTTTGAAAGAGTTGCTGATAATTAGTTTATCAGCTAGTTAACCCAATTTAAGAATTATGATATCTAATGTTACCTAAACTAACATAAATCGATGGAATTGGTGTCACTAAATACCCAAGCATCTTAAGAAGATATCCATTGGAAAAATCTTATTGAATATTAATGCAACAGCAATGATTTGACCAAGAAAAATTAGAACAGATGTTTGGTTAGGTTTATACTCCCTGGAAACATCATATGGTCAAGTTTTAAAAATAGAAATGAATTTTAACATAACCATTAACGAAGCAACGTCTGCTATGTACAAATGAAACCTAAAATGTAAATTTTTAAATAAAGAGGGAACAATCGCAAGCCTCCTTTTTGATGAACTGGCAACAAAGAAATGTATATTAAAGTTAATATTATCCACAATTTCCTAAACCAAACACAAGATACAGCAGTGGCATGATCTCAGCTTACTGCAACCTCGGCTTCCCGGGTTCAAGTGATTCTCCTGCCTCAGCCTCCTGAGTAGCTGGGACTACAGGTGTGCACCACTGCGCCCAGCTAATTTTTGTATTATTTTTAGAGATGGGGGGTTTCACCATGTTGGCCACGCTGGTCTCGAACTCCTGACCTCATGATCCACCCACATCGGCCTCCCAAAGTGCTGAGATCCACCCACCTCGGCCTCCCAAAGTGCTGGGATTAAGTGTGAGCCACCACGCTCGGCCCTAAGAACTTGCATTTTTGACAAGTTCCAAGGCGCTGCCATTGCTGTGTGGGGACTGCACTTTGGGAACCACTGTTCTGAAGCACTTGTCTATTTTCTTTATTTGTAATGTTTTTTTGTTTGTTTGTTTTTGAGATGGAGTCTCACTCTACTGCCCAGGCTAGAGTGTAGTGGCACAATCTTGGCTCACTGCAACCTCGTTATCCTGGGTTCAAGCAATTCTCCCTGCCTCAGCCTCCCAAGTGGCTGGGATTACAGGTGCCTGCCACCATGCCTAGCTAATTTTTGTATTTTTTTAGTAGAGATGGGGTTTTGCCATGTTGGCCAGGCTGGTCTTGAACTCCTGACCTCAGTTGATCCACTTACCCGGGCCTCCCAAATTGCTGGGATTACAGGCGTGAGCCACCGCGCCTGGTCTGTAATGATTTTTGATACCCTTTTAATTGAAAATTGAAGCAATTGGCAAAGCCTAAATGCGTGCTATTTTAATACTGTTTTGTAAAATGTTGCTTTTCATTGACTATCCAAACCTCTGATTCTGTTGGTAATAACTCTGCCAAGTTACAAGATGTTTTCTTTTGTGTGGCCCTATATTTCTCCCAACGGACTTTTCACCCATTTATGTTGGAATAAAAAATGTATTTGTATAAGTAACACATTGAATTTGTTTCCTCATAATTTATATGTTCAAGTCCTAATCCCCTAGTACCTCAAAATATGACCTTATTTTGGAGACAAGATCTTTACAGAGGTAATCAAATTCAAGTAAGGTCATGAGAATGCCCTAATCCAATATGGTGTCCTTATGAGGGAGATATTTAAACACAGACACACACAGCGGGAAGATGATGTGAGGACACAGGGAGTAGATGCCATCTACAAGCCACGGGGAGAGGCCCCAGAAGAAACCAACCCTGCTGACACTTTGATCTTGGATTTCCAGCTTCAAGAACTGTGAGACAACAAATTTCTGTTATTTAAGCCACCCAGTTTGTGGTACTTTGTTACAGAGCCTTGGCAAATTAAAACACCCATGGATAGACCTCAGGCAGAAGATGTGTATGATGTTAGCACAAGGGAATAACAAGAACATGGCAGAACTGTTGTTTCCCATGCAAGTTATTTATTAGCCATAATACAAGGTAAAAACAATAATCTAACCAGAGCTGTTAAGAGAAGAAATGGCCTCTCAAAATCAGAATTTCTAAAAAATCTATTTAAAACATAGATGTTGAAAAATTGGGTGATTCAGAGTATTTGAATCTCCAAAAACTCCATCTAGAGTCCCTCCATCTAGAAGAAGTAGACTTCCTCCCCTCTCTAATAGGCTGGCCCAGACTTGCCTGAAGACCCTGGAATGACCTCCTCAGCTGTCAACTGTCCTCATGACCCTCCCTTCATCTCTCATCTCCTAAACCCAGATAGAGTCAGATCTTACTTTGCCCCAAGGGGTCAATTCAAAAGACAATTTGGCAAGGTGCAGTGGCTCACACCTATAATCCTAGCGCTTTGGAAGGTTAAGGCCGGAGGATGAACTGAGCCCAGGAGTTTGAGACCAGCCTGGGCAGCATAGCAATACCCCCATCCGTCTCTACAAAAAATAAGAAAATAGCTGGCATGGTGGCACACACTAAAGTCCTAGCTACTCAGGAGGCTGAGACAGGAGGATCACTTGAACTCAGGAGGCTGAGTGAGCTATGACTGCACCACTGCACTCTAGTCTGGGCAACAGAGCAAGATCTTGTCTCAAAAAAAAAAAAAAAAAAGACAGCTCCAAGACAATGTTTAGTTTCACAGCAGAAGAAATGCCCAGTCTGTGGACCTTCCAATACCCTAGAGAATGGGTGTGGGAATGGATCCTTAAGAGGCTAGACCAAAAAGGGAAGAAAGTAGTTAGATGAAATCAGTGTCATCTATATGGTGAGATTACCTGAGATTCTGGATTCGCGGTGCTAGGAAGTCTGCGCACCTAGGAGGGATTCTTGTTGCTTTCTCACTGGATGGACTAAACACTGGATAAAATGGAGGTTGCCCCCAACTGAAGTTGAGAGGCCAGAAATTCCTTGGTGTGGAGGGAGGAAGGAACCTGAGGAATTGGGGAGATGGGACCGTGTAGTGGATTAGTGATGTGTGACCTCATGCATCACACCTCATACCTGCTGCCTCGCCCCTAACTGTGGCTCTCAGCGGGCCAGAAGACATGGCCTTCACCAAAGCTTTGAGAATGAGAGTAGCAGAGGAAGCATCTTTGAAGAACATGGTGGAGGCCATCCTCTTTAGGCATCTGGGTGAAGGTAGGAGAATCATCTGGATTTGTATTCCAATTCCACAACTCACCAGCTTAGCAAATACTGCACTGCTCCAATTTCCAGTTAACCCATCTTTAAATGAGAATAGTAAAACCTTCTGTCTTAACCCATTAAGGCTGATATAACAGAATACCACAAACCAGGTAGCTTATAAACAACAGAAATTTATTTCACCAGGTGCGGTGGCTCATGCCTGTAATCCCAGCACTTTGGGAGGCTGAGGTGGGAGGATTACTTAAGCCTAGGAATTTGAGGATAGCCTGGGCAACATAGGGAGACCCCATCTCTATTAAAAATACAAATATTAGCTGGCTACGGTGGCATGTGTCTGTGGTCCCAGCTACTCAGGAGGCTGAGGTGGAAAGATTACCTGAACCCAGGATGTCAAGGCTACAGTGAGCCAAGATCATGCCATTGTACTCCAGCCCGGGTGAAAGAAGTGAGACCCTGTTGAAATAAAAAAAATGAAAAGAGAGGGAAGGGAAGGGAAGGGAAGGGAAGGGAAGGGAAGGGAAGGGAAGGGAAGGGAAGGGAAGGGAAGGGAAGGGAAGGGAAGTGGAGGGGAGGGAAGGGGAGGGCAGGGGAGGGAGAGGTGAGGGGAGGGGAGGGAGAGGTGAGGGGAGGGGGGGGGGGGGGGGGGGGGGGGGGAAGAGAGGAGGGAAGGAAGGGAAAGGAAAGAAGGAAGGAAGGAGAGAGAAGAAAGGAAGAAGGAGAGAAAAAAGAAAGAAAGAAGGAAGGAAGGAAAGAAAGAGAGAGAGAGTAAGAAAGAAAAGGAAGGAAAGAAAGAAAGAAAGAAAGAAAGAAAGAAAGAAAGAAAGAAAAGAAAGGAAAGAAAGGAAAGAAAGAAAGAAAGAAAGAAAGAAAGAAAGAAAGAAAGAAAGAAAGAAAGAAAGAAAGAAAGATTTCTCACATTTCTGGAGGCTGGAAGTCTCAGATGAAGTCACAGGCAGGTTTAGTGTCTGGTGAGGACCTGCTTCCTGGTTCAAAGATGGTGCCTTCTATCTGTGTCCTCACTTCATGGAAGGGGTGAGGGATCTCTCTGGGGCCTCTTTTATAAGGGCAGTAATCCCACTCATGAGAGCTCTCCTCTCGTGACCTAATCACTCCCAATCCTATCACATTGGAGTTTTGAGGGGCACACACATTCAGACCATAGCATCTTCTGACAGAGTGTGTTAAAATGTACTTGGGACTTGTTTTAATCAGGTATAGTGAGACCTGCAAACACAGAAATGATTGTCATGAAGGAAGGACTTCCTACTCCCAGATTCCTAGTAATGGGAGGTGTGGCATGCCACAAAGGTTACAGCATGGCCTGGAGCCTTTATCAGCGTTGTCACAAGGAAGCACACATATGCAGAGGGCGTTTAGGATTGCATCGTGTGAATAACTCCAAAGGGCTCTGGCCTATAGGGGTGATCCCTAGTTGTCTGGGTACCTGGTACAGTGGAAATTTGGGGCAGGGGAATTATTGGCTTGGCTGGGAGAGTTTGATGAAGGAGACGGTTGGAGGTGTGGGCTCCAGATTGGTTGATTTGTATAAAGGCATGCTCCTCATGGAGTCTTTTACTGTCTAGGAATTAGCTAGCCCCAGAGGGGCAGCCTCTCCAGGACCAAGGCCCTACATGCCAGAAAATGAGAAAATGTAGCTAATACACAGGGCCACCATGGGACTTCCGTTAGTCTGCTTTCACACTGCTATAAAGAATACCTAAGACTGGGTTATTTATACAGAAAAGAGGTCTAATTGACTCACAGTTCCACAGGCTTAACAGAAAACACAGCTAGGAGGCCTTAGGAAACTTAAAACCATGGCAGAAGGCAAAAGGGAAGTAAGCACGTCTTACATGGCAGCAGGGGAGAGAGCAGGGTGAAGGGAGAACTTCCAAACACTTCCAAAACCATCAGTTCTCGTGGCCGGGCGCGGTGACTCACGCCTGTAATCCTAGCACTTTGGGAGGCCGAGGCGGGCAGATCACCTGAGATCAGGAGTTTGAGACCAGCCTGGCCAACATGGTGAAACCCCCTCTCTACTAAAAATACAAAATTAGCCAGGCATGGTGGCAGGTGCCTGTAATCTTAGCTACTCAGGAGGCTGAGGCCGGAGAATTGCTTGAACCCGGGAGGTAGAGGTTGCTGTAAGCCGAGATTGTGCCATTGCATTCCAGCCTGGGCAACAGAGCGCAACTCCATTTCAAATAAATAAAAATAAACAAAATAAAACCATCAGCTCTCTTGAAAACTCCCTCACTGGCCGGGCGCGGTGGCTCAAGCCTGTAATCCCAGCACTTTGGGAGGCCGAGACAGGCGGATCACTAGGTCAGGAGATGGAGACCATCCTGGCTAACACGGTGAAACCCCGTCTCTACTAAAAAATACAAAAACTAGCCGGGCGTGGTGGCCGGCGCCTGTAGTCCCAGCTACTTGGGAGGCTGAGGCAGGAGAATGGCGTGAACCCAGGAGGCGGAGCTTGCAGTGAGCTGAGATCCGGCCACTGTACTCCAGCCTGGGTGACAGTGAGACTCCGTCTCAAAAAAAAAAGAAAACTTCCTCACTATCATGAGAACAGTCACCTCCCACCAGGTCCCTCCCTTAACACCAGAGAATTACAATTCAGATTGCAATTCAAGGTGAGATTTGGGTGCCAACACAAAGCCAAACCGTATCAGACTGAAATGGTGTGATGTTTGTAATGGTAAAGAATAAAATGCTTTTAAGAAGACTGTTAAAGAGCAAAGATTGAGCACTGAGCAACAAGCCCCTTGTTCCCATCTGGTATCCGGTGCTTGAACCGGGCCGGTTGCTCTTTATTCCGAGGACGTGGCCTCCCAGGACAGCAGGGCCCTCTCTCAGCACTTGCCAAGCTCTGAGAAAGAGCCTGGGAACTTTGGATATTTTCCCTGCCACTCACTCAGGAAGTTTTATCGGTTCCTCACCTATCTGCTCTATGCCTGTCACAGCTGATTGGCAGGAGGAGAACTTAGCAAGGCCTACCTGGGAAGTGCAGCACAGGTAGCCTCTCCACCCTCTGAGAGACTGAGTATATAAACAGATGATGGCCAGACCCTGTATAAAAACAGAACTGGCACCGGGTGCAGTGGCTCACACCTGTAATCCCAGCACTTTGGGAGGCTGAGGCAAGTGGATCACCTGAGGTCAGGAGTTCAAGACCAGCCTGGGCAACATGGTGAAACCCCATCTCTACTAAAACTACAAAAATCAGCTGGAAGCAGTGGTACATGCCTATAATCTCAGCTACTGGGGAGGCTGAGGCAGGAGAATTGCTTGAACCTGGGAGGTGGAGGTTGCAGTGAGCCAAGATCAAGCCACTGCCCTCTAACCTGGGTGACAGAGTGAGAGTCTGGCTCAAAAAAAAAAAAAAAAAGAAAAAAGAAAAAAAAGAGGGGCTGGGAGCAGTGGCTCACACCTGTAATCTCAGAACTTTGGGAGACTGAGGCAGACGGATCACCTGAGGTCAGCAGTTCGAGATCAGCCTGGCTAACATGGTAAAACCCTGTTTCTACTAAAACTACAAAAAATTAGCTGGGCATGGTGGCGTGCACCTGTAATCCCAGCTACTCGGGAGGCTGAGGCAGGAGAATCACTTGAACCCGGGAGACAGAGGTTGCAGTGAGCCGAGATTGCTCCATTGCACTCCAGCTTAAGCAACAAGAGTGAAACTCCATTTCTAAAAAAAAAAAAAAAAAGAACTGACCCACAGCCTCCAGCAACCTGCCCAGGAAACCAGCCCCTTACCTATAATAGCCAGCCCAGGAAGTCAGCCTGCCTTAACTCAGACTTGTAGGAAGTCGGATCACTATGCCTAGTAATAATCCAGAAACACAAACAATAATTCTTTTCGTTCTGCCAGAAATGGTCAGGATTTAACAACTGATGTTTCCCTAATTTTTGTCCTTCTTCCCAATTCAGTACTAACCAGAGAAAGGTAAATACCCCTAAGCAACCACATAGGACACCCTGCTTCTAGGGAGCCAATCCAGCTTCCCACACCAACAGCCTCCAATCGGTGCACACCTGAAGCCCTCCCTTCCTTCCTCTGTAAAGCTTCCCCGCTCCTCTGCTGGCCTTGGAGTTGCTGCCAAGCGCACGTAACAGTGAGTGGCTGACTCCCTGCTGTAGCAAGCTCTGAATAAATAGCCTTTGCCTCTTCTCATCTGGTTGTTCTTTATTTATTTCCACTCCTCTGATCCCCAAACATATTTAGGGATTCTATTTCCACACTCTCCACTGGTGGTTTTATCAGAGAGGCGCCGACACAGGCTTGAAGCCCCACTCAGACAGTTGCTCTGCAACTCAGTTGCTCTCCCATCCAGCTCTGACCCTTCTCCCAGCTCCCAGATAGTTTCAATTCCTCTGAGGCAAGGAAAAAAAAATGGCTCAGCAAATATTTCTCCGCATCTGCTGTTTATGGTATGAATATTATACTCTGAATCCTTAAAAAACAGGATATTCAAAAGCTTAAGATTCAAAACCCTTTTAACTACTATCTCTACTGTGATGTTTAAAAGGCTATGGTGAAAGTCGTAAGATGAGACTTGATTCTCACCTTTTCTTTATATTGCTACCCTAATACCATAAGGAAGAGAATTTAAAATTAATAGAGACTCAAGTGATATGCCAATGAAATACAATATGAATCTTATTTCTATCCTGACTTGAGCAAACTTTGAAAAATATTATAAGGTAACTGAGGACATTTGAATGCTGGCTGGATATTTGATGATAGTAAAGAGTTATTGTTAATTTTAATGTATGATAATAGTGTTGTATGTTTAAGAAGTCCTTTTGTTTTACAATAGTGAAATAGTTGTGGATGAAATGATTAGACGTGTGGGATTTGTTTCAAAACAACCCAATGATGAGGAAGATGGAGAGTAAGTAGGGACTAGATGAAACAGGATTTGTTGATAATTATTGAAGCTGGAAGATGGGTAAATGGAGTTCCTTATACTATTGTCTCTATTTTTGTATCCATTTGAACTTAAAAAACCCGATGTAATAATCATGACTTTTAATTTTCTATAATTCTGATGTTTTGACATCTTGGTGTCACAGGCTGACAGGTTCTTCTTGCCTGTTGCCCTGTAAATACTCCAAAGAGAACAGCAGGTACTGCAGCAAAGAAAGGGATTAATAATCACAAGGCCAACCAGGTGAGGAGAACAGGGAGAAATTTCTCAACCCATTTCTTTGAGAATTTGGAGGCTAGGATTTTTTAAGGGTACTTTGGAGGGCACGGGGCTGGGAAACTGCAACAATTGATTGGCTGAGGATGAAATCACAGGGGTGTCTAAAACTGAGTCCCTGAGTCAGTTTCCAGGAGGGGTGAGTGGGAGGAATGTCTCAGGACCAGGTGGCATCTCTTGGTCTACCGAAAATATCTCAAAACGAGTTTTTTAAGTTTCACAGTAGTGCTGTTGTCGAGGAGTCATTGGGGCAGTTATAAATCTCGGGAACTCCAGTTACATGACTCTGGGGCAGTCAGCAGCTTATAGGAAAACAAGCTAAGCAATGGCAGGTCATTGTTGAACTCCGCCTATTCATTAGCAAAGTCCATAGGTCTAACCTTGTCTTATGAATGCAGCTTCAATCTCCGGACAAAGAGTGGGGTTACTTTCCCTGACCTCCAAGTTTAACTATAAACCAAATTCTTCTCATTGCTTATGAGTTATCCACAGCCGCGTGTTATCATGGCCTCTGTGCTAGAAGAAACAAAAAAGCAATTTAGTCTGTGAGATTAGAAGCAAGATGGAGTCAGTCATGTTAGATTTCTCTCATTATTTGTAATTCTGCAAATGCAGTTTCACTGGGTCTTGCTGACCCTGGAGAGACTGCCCCCCCCCGGGTTAGCCAATTCCTAGGGACAGTAAATGATTCTCCCTTGAGTGTGCCTTTCACACGCAAACGGGTTCATCTAGAGCCTGCTTGTTCCACCACCTCCTCTACCTCCTCCATACTTGGGACCAATACAGGGCCAGGTACCAGACACCTCAGGACAGTCCCTCCACCCCAGAGTCCCCTGAAATTGTTCAAACTAGCCAATCCTTGCTCATGTTTTTGCCTCACTCCTGCTGCCTCCTGAGTGATCCTGGTGCTCCCCTGTGGCCCTCCTTGGGGGTCACACCCCCTCCCCTTGGGATGGGAAAATTTAACAGTCTTTTTCAATGGCGGTCCTCTCCTCATCTGCTGGCCTCACCGTACCTGAATAATAGTAAAACCCATATTTTAAAAACAAAAGTCTTTTTTGTTGTTGTTTTGAGACAGGGTCTCGCTCTGTCACCCAGGATGCAGTGCAGTGGTGCGATCTTGGCTCACTGCAGTCTCAACCTCCTGGGCTCAAGGGATCCTCCCACCTCAACCTCCAGAGTAGCCAGGACTACAGGCATGTGCCACCATGCCGGGCTAATTTTTGCATTTTTTGTAGAGATGGGATTTTACCACATTGCCCAGGCTGGTCTCAAACTCGTGGGCTCAAGTGATCAGCCATCCTTGCCCTCTGAAAGTAAGTCTATTTTAAAATCCAAACACTGGCTGGGCAAGGTGGCTTATATCCGTAATCCCAGAACTTAGGGAGGCCAAGGCGGGCAGATCATTTGAGGTCAGGAGTTCGAGACCAGTCTGGCCAACAAGGTGAAACCCCGTCTCTACTAAAAATACAAAAATTAGCTGGGCGTGGTGGTGGGCACCTGTGGTCCCAGCTACTTGGGAGGCTGAGGCAGGAGAATCCCTTGAGCCTGGGAAGTGGAGATTGCAGTAAACCAAAGGTCACACCACTGCACTCCAGCCTGGGTGATACAGTGGGGTGCTGTCTCAAATTAAAAAAAAAAAAAATCCAAAAACTAAGCCAGGCATGATGGTTCATGCCTATTTTCCCAACTAGTGGGGAGGCTGAGACAGGAGGACCACTTGAGCCCAGAAGGTCATATCCAGGCTGGGCAACAAAACAAGGCCCCTATCTCTAAAAAATAAGTAAATAAATAAAACAAGGATAAATTTCTATTCTTAAAAAAACTGAAAAACTAAGATTGACTCTTATTTTGGTTCAGATTGCTACTGTAACAGCTCTTCCCTACGGGAGTGAACCCTCTAGCCTGAGTTGGGTGAAGCAAGTTTGGTAGAAAAAAATCTCGTATTGCAAAAATTAGCCGGGCACGGTGGCTCGCGCTTGTAATCCCAGCTACTCGGGAGGCTGAGGCAGGAGAATCACTTGAACCCGGGAGGCAGAGGTTGTGAAGAGCTGAGATGGTGTCATTGCACTCTAGCCTGGGCAACAACAGTGAAACTTCGTCTCAAAAAAAAAAAAGAAAAATCTCATATTGGTAATTTATCTCATGATGATAATGATGATCATTAACCTGTCATAAGCACAGAATAAGCACTTAGTAAATGTTGTTGATTAGCCAACGGCAGGAGAAGAATGTCATTGAAAACATCGTTGTACTCTGATCCCAGCAGGATGGGGCGCATCACCCAAGCAGGGCAGCATTTTGGAGCCACATTTTATCCATCTATTAATGCATAAAAATAAACGTGCTTTTATTTTCACCTCCCCTTTCCCACCGCCGGTCAGCTGCCCCTGAATATTTTTTTCAAATTGAAGTTTATTCTGATCTGCTTATTGTTGTGGCATTTGTAGGATTCTTCTCCCACCCTCTACAAATGTCTTCACTGATTTCACAGAGGTGAAAATACTTCTAATGTACTTTGGTGAATACATACTTGTTGGATTTGTATCGTGCCATTTCTTCCAAACAAGTAATTAAAAAAAAAAAAAAAGAATACTTAAGTTCCAAAGAGTTGTCCAGATATATTTATACAAGATAATTGGTTTTGGTAGAGTAATTTCTTTTTAACATCAAACCTGGTTGAAGAAAACCATCTAGGCAGGTTCATTTAGAGACAGGAGCTTGTATACAAGAATAAAGGCCTATGTTTACAGATATGAGTATTATGTTAAGTTATATAGGCAAAAATGCAAAGGGTACACCAGTGTGATTCAACAATACTTGCCTGTTTCCCAGGAGTGCAAAGGAAAAAGAATAATCTTCATCACATACAAGGCTCAGGATTTAAGGGCTGTATCAGCACTTCTAGCACTGCTATAGCAAAATACCACATACTGGGTGGCTTAAAACCATGGACATTGATTCTCTCACAGTTCTGGAGGCCAGGAGGCTGAAATTATGGTGTCAATAGGGTTGGTTCCCTCTGGAGGCTCTGAGAGAGAATCTGTCCCATGCCTCTCTCTCAGCTTCTGGCATTTGCCAGCGATCCTTCACATTCCTTGGCTTGTAGATGCGTCACTCCAGTCTCTGGCTCCCCCTTCAAATGGCCTTCTCCCTCTGATGCAGGGTAGGCGAGCCGCAAAGTGGAACTTAACCCACAAGGGTTCTTGGCTTCACCCAGGAAATAATTCAAGGGCAAGCCAGAGGTAGAAGGAAACAGCTTTACGGAAGAGGCAGTGTGTCAGCTTCATGACCGCTCCTGCAGAGCAGGGCTACTCCGCACACAGAGTAGCAGCTTGGGGCAGTTTTGTAGTCATAATTACATCCATTTTTAATTGCATGCAGATTAAGGGATAGTTTTTGCAGAAATTTCTGGGAAAGAAGTAATCATTGGGTCATTGCCATGGAAAGAGGCGGTAACTCCCAGGTGGTCGTGACTGATTGAAAGCGCTTTTGCCCTGGCCCTGTTTTAGTTAGTCCTCAGGCTGGTCTGGTGTCTGAGCCCCACCTCTGGAGTCAAGTTCCACATTTTACCATACCTCTATGAGTCTTCACATTGCCTCCTCCTCTCTGTGTCTGCCTGCATCTGTCTTTTCTTAAAAAGAAATCAATCATTGGATTATGGCCATCCTAATCCAGTTTAACCTCTCTTTTTTGGTGTTTGTTTTGAGACATAGTCTCACTCTGTCACCCAGGCAGGCTGGAGTGCAGTGGTGCGATCTTGACTACTCCAACCTCTGCTTCCCGGATTCAAGTGATTCTCTTGCTTCAGCCTCCTGAGTAGTTGGGATTACAGGCACCCACCACCATGCCCAGCTAATTTTTGTGTTTTTAGTAGAGATGGGGTTTCTCCATGTTAGCCAGGCTGGTCTCGAACTCCTGACCTCAGGTGATCCACCCACCTTGGCTTCCCAAACTGCTTGGATTACAGGTATGAGCCACCGCACTTACCCAGTTTAACCTCATTTTAACTCATTATATCTGTAAAGATTCTATTTTCAAATAAGGCCACATTCAGAGGTTCCAAGAGGACATGAACTTAGGGGAGGTACTATTCCAACCCAGTACATGGGGGAGCTATAGGTGAATGAAAATAGGCAGGATCACATTTCGTAACATATGAATATGAGCTAGACCTATGCCAGGGATGGCTGCACAACGTATGATGTGGTACTTAGCCTAAAATATTGTCCCACAATCTGGGTCACTTATCTACATGATCAAAAATGAAGTCAAATTTGGGCTCAAACTCATAGCATATAGTTGCCCACAGTTCACTGGCTAAGAACCTGCTCCTCCCATCCTGTTTAGTCAGTCAGTTCCTCAGAAAAGGTAGTCAATACCATTTGTGTTATACGCATTGTACCATGTACTAAAGATAGTGATGAACAGAACATAGCCCCTGAACTCATGGAGCTTGCATTCTATAGGATAGATAGGTTTTAAGTCGTTGCATATGTGGTGGACATTACATTGCTGTTGAGGAGTTTTTCCTGCCCTGTGTGTGGTAAGTCCCCAAGATCACCCTTGGTTTCAGAATTCACTAGGAGAACTCACAGGACTCAGCATATAAATATAAACATACTCATGGCTATGATTTATCAGGGCAAAAGGATGCCAAACGCCATTAGCAAAGGGAGGTGCATAGGGTGAGACATGGGAGGAACCAGGCAGAAGCTTCCAGATCCTCTCTTATTAGAATCGCATAGAATATGTTCATTCCCTCAGCAATGAGTTGTGACCACAGGTGTGAAATAGTGCCTGCCAGGGAAGCTCATCAGAGACTCAATGCTCAGAGAGTTTTGCGAGGAGTACTGGTCCTGTAGACAGCCTCTGCTGGACATGTACTGAAATTCCAGACTCCCAGAAGCAAAGCAAATATTTGTCATAAACCATATTGTTTCTACAAACAGCTTAAGCACATTGAGCCACTCCTATCAGTGGGAACCCTCCTCAAGTCTGAGTTCTCAGATAGCAGCCAAGGGCCAGCCTGGCAAGCAGACCTTTTCAAGGACAGCAGTTTGGGGCTGTTTTGTTAACTCTTTCCTGCACACCCACAGACTCAGCAGGTTGTGTACAGGGTCAACTAAACACCTCAAAGACCAGGATGCTGCAATCAATGGGGCTCTAGATGACATTCTCCTGGAGCCGCATCTATTCCACTTCAGTCACCTTTATCCCTGGAAGATACTTTTATTCTCACCGAGAGAGAAGAGCAGTTTTAAAAATAACAATATTGGATAGATAAGCAAGGAATTGATTCCTTGCTCTGATCCCAGCCCAGTATTAGAGGAGTTGATGAGTCAAGTCAAGAAAAGAAGTGGGACTGTGGGTGGAGGGTGTATGCCCTGACAAGCCAGCTGTGCTGGGTTTCTCCTGGGCCTGGTAATCATTGCGCTTTTCTCTGACAGGTCATCTTGAGGCGGGTGAGATATAGTTGTGTGATGACTAGTCATTTTCACAATATATAATCTTTGAAACACTATAGCAAAATGGCACTAATAGCATCATAAGAAATAGTACTTGGGACCTCAATATTAGATCCAAATGATGTGGTTGCAATTCTAAAAGGCAACTGTGCCAGCATTTGAGGGTGACTTGCTTGGGGTGATACAGGGGATTGCTAAATCCCCACCAGAGCTTCCCAGGACTCAAAAACCTGGCTCTGGTTTGGGAGGATTTCATGACTCAGCCTCACACATATCCCATGAGAACACTGGGGACTGGGGAAGCCACACTCGTGAAATATATTCCAGCCTGATGTCATCTGAGCTCTCTGCTAAAAAATATGTATTTTGGGCCGGGCGCGGTGGCTCACGCCTGTAATCCCAGCACTTTGGGAGGCTGAGGCGGGCGGATCACAAGGTCAGGA
>NC_045438.1:154732684-154788454 GCF_002776525.5 Piliocolobus tephrosceles
ATCCCAGCACTTTGGGAGGCTGAGGCGGGCGGATCACAAGGTCAGGAGATCGAGACCATCCTGGCTAACACGGTGAAACCTCATCTCTACTAAAAATACAAAAAATTAGCCGGGTGTGGTGGCGGGTGCCTGTAGTCCCAGCTACTTGGGAGGCTGAGGCAGGAGAATGGGGTGAAACTGGGAGGTGGAGCTTGCAGTGAGCAGAGATCGCCCCACTGCACTCCAGCCTGGGCGACAGAGCGAGACTCAGTCTCAAAAAAAAAAAAAAAAATGTATTTTGAACTTGTCACATTAACTTGAACGTTTATAAATTGTGTTGCTGGACATTCATTTTCTGCAGGCCGAAAACCCCAAAGTGGGTAACAACTGGGAAGTCAGGATCTGGGCAGGCTCCTGCTTAGAACTGGCTGAATCTAAAGTGAAGCAATAGGCAGGCACCTTGAAATGGAACAGATTAGCCTTTGGAGACAAGAGTGAGATTTCTGGACCTGGCTTCAGTCAAATTATCAAGATTAAAAGAAATAGTTTGCAGTATTGTTCACTAAGGAAGTGTGTGTGTGTTTCTTTTTCTGGCAATATAAAAGTCTGTCTTACACATACAAACATACACAAATACTTCCAAGTAGAATAGGCCTTCCTTTCAGTAAAATGATCTTTCAGTTTTCACAGATCAGTAAAACATTTTTTACAAGTTAAATAAAGAGACTTATTATATACTAAAACAATGATTTTCTTAAAAAAAAATTATGTCAGCTGAGAGCAGTGGCTAATACCTGTAATCTCAGCACCTTTGGAGGCCAACGCAGGAGGATTGCTTGAGCTCAGGAGTTCAAGAACAGCCTGGGCAACATGGCAAAACCCTGTCTCTACAAAAAAATACAAAAATTAGCTGGGCACGATGGTGCATGCCTGCAGTCCCAGCTACTGAAAGGAGCCAGACACACTTCTCAGCTTCCTCCATACATTCTAAACTTCCAGGGCCCAGTGTAAACATTCCAAACTTCCAGGGCCCAGTGTAAACATTCCAAACTTCCAGGGCCCAGTACAAACACCATCTGGAGAGTACCGTTTGTACTGAAAGCACGGGAACCAATAGATAACTGCTAAATGTATAACTTAATATGTTAACCAATTGTAATGCTGTAACCTAAAGAATTCCCTTGTTTCTCTGTAACCTTACATATCCTGTTTTCATCGGGCTATAAAAAGCGAGCGCACGCATTGTTCGAGGCCCTCTTGTATGTTATGGAACGGAGGGACCAAGTTCGAACTTGCAATAAAGATCCTTGCCGCTTGGCTTTGACTCTGGACTCTGGTGGTCTTCTTTGGGAAATAAACGGTCTGGGCATAACACTACTTAGGAGGTTGGGATGGGAGGATGGCTTGAGCCCAGGAGACAGAGGTCGCAGTGAGCCAAGATCATGCCACTGCACTCCAGCCTGGGTGACAGAGCAAGACACTGACTCAAAAAAAAAAGAAAAAAAAATTATGTCAAGGGTAACAAACTGGGAAGGCCAAAATGTCAGTATGATAAGCAATGAATAAATTGTTTTTGTCATAAGAAACTTACTGTATCATGCTTATTTTTCATAAGTATAAGGGTGTAAACATTTGAGGGTGGGAGAGTGTTTGGCACTAAATCCCAAATTTGCATTCACAATTGTGCCTCCCAAAAGGTCCAGTTATCACCAACCATGAGTTACTATGAGTTAGGCCCATCAGCCACAGCAGCCACGAGGGTTACTGCTTAGTCAGCTCTAGGGATGCTAGGTGGGTTTATATCTACTCAAAGAAAAGATGGTACCTAGAGGTTTCCAGGGGCCCTGGAATAACTGAAAAATAAACAAACAAACAAAACAACAAAAAGAAACACCTCATGGAATGAGTAGAAGGCTCCTTGTGCTCACTTAAAAAGAAAGATGTTGTTTTTATATAAGCCAAATCCATGAGTTCCCATCTACCAGCAGTAAGGAAATCAATAAGTTCGCAAAACTTATTAAAATCTTTTTCTAATTTTAGAAAATTCCAGGGTTTTATATGCAACCAAGTATAATGGAAAAAGACTTGAAGTCAGGAAACTTGGGTTAGAATCCTGGTTCCCTCACTTCCAAGTTCCCTGGCCTTTTTAAGTCATTTAAACTTTCTGAGTCTCAGTTTGCTCATCCGTCTAATAGTGGGGAGCGGATGCACAGAGAGTTGAGAGGGAATGTAATAAAAGTACCTGGCATAATGCCTGGCAATGAAATCTGAGTTAAAACTTGTGATTGTTTTTTAAAATGTGGAATTGGAAAGACGAGTAACACCTGCGCTTAGCAAAACGAATTGCTACCTTCTTGCTCTTGTCCAAGACCAAGATAAATGTTTGGGCCCAAACAGTGTATTTCTGGAAAGCCAGACCACGTGAAAAAGTTATGACGTGGGCATTTATCATGTTTTCCAGCCAGCTGGTACCTTTGAAACATCCTTTCTATGTTTGGGGAGTTAACTCAGAAAATGCTACCCGAAAGGCTTCTTTGCAGGCACATTGTAACCTAAGCTCCACCAATCAGACGTCTAAATCAGAATCTGATTCAGCAGTAGACCAGAGTGGGTGGGAAGATCCATGTAGAATCTACTTGCTGGTGGTAAAGGTATCCAGCCTTCAGAAACAGCAGTGTCTGCCAACTTGGATTCCTAAGGTGCAGAAATGGCGGCAGTGGCTGGAGTTTGTGGAAATTTCAGTTGTGCTGACTTGCTGGCAGCAGTACAAACTATAGCAACTAATGCTCCATGATGACAGTGACAGCGGAAGGACAGTTTTCCCATCAAACCAGGTCTGCCATGTGATTTGGGACACTGTTCATGGAAACCGAACTTCAGACCAAGTTCTTAATACTTCTATGATGCAATGGTATTTTAATTAACTCTATTTCTGCCTAATCAGCCAGAGTCAGCTTCTCTTTTGTGCAAGAACTTAGGCAAATGCAAATACAATGACCTTTCTAAAATGCAAACTAATCATCTCTTGTCTTTGCCCAAAACGTCACCATGATAAAGTCTAAACTCCTTATCTTGGCATATAGGCACTGCTCAATCTCTGGCCTTACCTGTCACTAATAGGTCTCCCATTCCACTGTAAGCTGCAGTCACGCCAAACTACTTGCCGTTACCCAGCATTTCATATTCTTCCTTATCCTCAGATCCTTTGCATATTGCTATTTCTGGAAGCCAACAAAGATTTCTGAACATTGAAAGTAACATTAACCTAAATAACAAACAGAGTGAGGCTCTAAAGGAAATGATGTTTATCTGGGAATAGAGCTTTGCAATGGGAATATGCATGCCGTCGTAAACAATGTGCATATTCAGGGAGGCAAAGGAAGACAAAGGTGTTTGTTTGTTGTTTGTTTTGAAACAGTCTCACTCTGCCGCCCAGGCTGGAGTGCAGAGGTGCAATCTCAGCTCACTGCAACCTCCGCCTCCAGGGTTCAAGGGATTCTCCTGCCTCAGCCTCCTGAGTAGGTGGTATTACAGGCATGCACACACACCTGACTAATTTTTGTATTTTTAGAAGACGTGGGGTTTTGCTGTGTTGACCAGGCTTGTGTCAAACTCCTGACCTCAGGTGATCCACCCACCTGGGCCTCCCAAAGTGCTGGGATTATAGGTACGAGTCACCACGCCCAGTTGACAAATGTTTTTAAAGAAAATAATAAGGAAGGCCGGGCATGGTGGCTCATGCCTGTAATCTCAGCACTTTGGGAGGCCGAGGCAGGTGGATCATGAGGTCAGGAGATGGAGACCATCTTGCTAACACGGTGAAACCCCGTCTCTACTAAAAATGCAAAAAAATTAGCCGGGCATGGTGGCAGGTGCCTGTAGTCCCAGCTACTTGCTACTCGGGAGGCTGGGACAGGAGAATGGCGTGAACTCAGGAGGTAGAGTTTGCAGTAAGCTGAGATCGTGCCATTGCACTCCAGCCTGGGCAACAGAGCAATACTCCATCTAAAAAAAAAAAAAAAGAAAAGAAAGAAAGAAAATAATAAAGAAGATTACGTAATTGTTTTGAAATATTATCTTTGGCTACAATGATCAATTGAAAGAGTAATGTCAGTCTGAGGTTGGACAGGTAGTTGCTGGGCAGATGTCCTTGGAGAAGTATTTTTTGTATAAGGTTGCAAAGACCTTTGTCCAAGGTTGTGGTTTTTGTAGTCTTTTTCCTTATCAGGTGAACAACTGTGAGGATCTTTTTTTTTTTTTCTTTTTGAGACAGGTCTTGCTCTCTCACCCCGGCTAGAGTGCAGTGGTGTGATCTTGGCTTACTGCAATCTCTGCCTCCCGGGTTCAAGTGATTCTCATGCCTCGGCCTCCCAAGTAGCTGGGATTACAGGCATGTGCCACCATACCCGGCTAATTTATGAATCTTCTCTTCATGACCTTCTCGGGCTCTATTTGTCAAGGTTTTCTTAACATTAGTGACTCCATTTTGATTCTGACAACTTTCATACTTCATTTCCCAGACACTCTTGCAACCTAGGTTTGGCCATATAACTATGTTCTAGCCAATGGAGGATGTAAGGGGAAGCGATGTGTTTAACATCCAGGTCATGTTCTTAAAAGGAAGAGGCATATCTTCCCTTTCTTTTTCTTATTGGGTAGAATGCCAGAATGTTGGTGACCCATGTTGGCAGACAATGACAATTGTCTAAGAGTAGTGAGTCAGTGGATTTGCCAACTCTGTGGAGCCACCATATCAACCCTGTATGGTTACATGAGAGAGAAAAGATCTCAATCTTAGGCCAGGAGTGGTGGCTCACGCCTGTAATCCCATTACTTTGGGAGGCCAAGGCAGGCGGATCATGAGGTCAGGAGATCGAGACCATCCTGACTAACGCAGTGAAACCCCCTCTCTACTAAAAACACAAAAAATTAGCTGGGCGTGGTGGCAGGCACCTGTAGTCCCAGCTACTCGGGACGCTGAGGCAGGAGAATGGCGTGAACCTGGGAGGCAGAGCTTGCAGTGAGCCGAGATCGCGCCACTGCACTCCAGCCTGGGCGACAGAGCGAGACTCCGTCTCAGAAAAAAAAAAAAAAAAAAGATCTCAATCTTATCTGTAGAGCTTGTGTTTTTAGATGCTGAACCTACATCCTAAATAGTACACCAATTTAACTAGTTAAGCAGAAATTTAATTTAATAAAGACACTTAGGTGGGTCACAGAATTTGCAAGAGAATCAGCCATGCTTGGAGAGTACATAACCAGGAAAAATGCCCAATGTACTACCATATGACAGCACTACACCAGCAAAGGTCCTGCTGATCATACCTGGTGCTGTGCATTAGATGCCAAAACTGCTCTTACTGCCTCCCCTGAAATTCAATGCCTCCACCATCATCATTACCAGGAAAATGGTGCTTGCCTTCACATTGTTTCCCAGTCTCACTCTGGCACATGTCTATATTTGCAGGGCAGAGGTTAGGTCACATATCTAATTGCAAGGGATACTAGGAAAGTGTGTTTCTGGCTTTTCTGTTGGAAAGGCAAGTAAGGCTACTATGCAGCCATGCAGGCTATGTACTGCGTAGCTCTGAAGGGCCACCATTCACATCCTTGTTACGTGAGTGCCTCCCCCTGGAGTTGTACAGTGGTGTATTAGTCAGGGTAGGCTAACACGTATACAAATAACCTCCAAATCTCAGTGGTCTCATATATGAGGGATGTGTTTCCCACTCATGTCATGAACCAGTCATGCACTGTTCAGCAGGCAGCCTTCCACATGGTGATTCAAGAAACCTCGCTCCTTGCGTCTAGTAGGTTTCACATTTGTGCATACAGAGCAAACATTCACTGTCATCCCATACCATTGATTGGAGAAACCTGGGGCAGAACATAAAAGGTACATACAGTTGGTGCTTGAGGTAAGATGCTGTCAGCAGGAAATGAGTCAAAGCCCTCACAGAACTATTTGCTCCAGCCCTGACTACAATCAGAGTCAAGCCTGAAAGGATACGAGGGGGTACAAAAAAGGCATCTGATACACAAACCTCTACATCATTCTTACCTTCAAAGGACCACAATTAAGTCTAGCTCTAAATCCATGAGTTCCTTGAATTTTGTCAAACACCTGATACCCCAGGGCTGGGATATACAGGGAAAATGACAAAAGTGACTGAAAATGTTCCTGTCAATCTTAAACCAATCACAAGCCTTCATCCAATTTCCCTTAGGTACTGAATGTTGCTAATTCACTTAACTCAACCATCCTGCACTAGGAGTCCCCCCATGCAGTTCTCCCTCGAAGTGCTCTCCACGGGTAGGAGCTATTCACACATGTGCATTCATTCTTTTATTCTTTCTTTCTATTTTTTCTTTCTTTTTTTACTTTAAGTTCTGGGATACACGTACAGAATGTGCAGATTTGTTACATAGGCGTACATGTGCCATGGTGGTTTGTTACACCTATCAACCGGTCATCTAGGTTTTAAGTCCTACATGTTTTAGGTATTTGTCCTAAAGCTCTCCCTCCCCTTGCCCCCCACCCCAATACGGGCCCTGGTGTGTGATGCTTCCCTCTCTGTGTCCATGTGTTCTCATTTTTCAACTCCCACTTATGAGTGAGAACATGCGGTGTTTGGTTTTCTGTTCCTGTGTTAGTTTGCTGAGAGTGATGGCTTCTAGCTTCATCCATGCCCCTGCAAAGGACATAATCTCATACTTTTTTATGGCTGCAGAGTATTCCATAGTATTCCATGGTATATATGTGCCATATTTTCTTTATTATCCAGTCTGTCATTGATGGGCATTTGGGTTGGTTCCAAGTCTTTGCTATCACACATGCTTACTCTTTCTAAGAGGGTATATGTCACCAAGCTCTTCCATGCCAAGTCCTCAAGTCCCTAGACCCAAACCCTCACATGTGTGAAAACCACCTCCTGAATGTCGTTTAGCTTTGATAAACGTTTTCCAGGAAGAGATGTTTCCACTTTGGGCTGCACAAAGTCTGCACTCGAAGTTTCCATTTCCCCGGGGATTCCCTTTCAGGAAATGCCCCAAAGAAAAAAGACAAAAAGGAGAGGAGAAGACCTATTCATTATACTTCAGAATATCTCCTCCTCCTCCTCGCCAGCTCTGAACTCATCCCCACAAGTCGCTTTCCCAAATAACTCATTGGACAAGGCTGTAACAGGGTCCCACAGGATGCTCACACCCACTTACCCAAGTGTCTCCCAGTGGCTGGCATCAGTGGGCACCTTTTCTTAACTACTAGGACCCTTCCTTTGCTGTCAGGTGGGCTTGCATGTGGTACTTCTTCAAGCCTGCTGCAAGCTCTAAAGATGACAGCAAACCTGCTGCCCCCGAAGTGCTCTGCTCCACTCCTCAAAGTGCTGTTTCTCATTGGGTGCACCCTGAGCCTCAAAGATGTTTACAGTGCGGTGTTTTCTTATCGCAGACACTCAAGGGATTTCCTTAAAGAATTTGGTTAAAGCAAGGCTAGCAGATTCTTCTAATTTTGTAGCTGCCTTAGGGAGGGAGGGAAAATAACCCAGAGAGTTATATTCAAAACTCCAACTCGGGAGGACTCTGGCAGCATCCCACTGGTCATTCTCATCTCTTCCTCAGATTAAAAGGCAGTGGATCCCAGTCTGCTACTTTTTTTCTCAGCCTGCACACTCAGGGCTGCCATGTACATGCGTTTAGGTTGTGTATTTCATGAGATCACCACATGCCATTCACATAACAGGTGTCTTTATTTCTTTGTGGGGTTTGGTGGGTGATTTTTCTTTTCTTTTTTTGGCTTTTTTTCCTCCAAATAAGAATGTGTACATCCAGTATAAAATTTTTCCAGCAAATGGAAATAAAGTGCCTTGTTCTAACAGGATAGATATAAACAATGCCACTTTAGCTTATTAAAAAAAGAAAACATTGTTGATCTAGCAATAACTAAAATAACCTGAGTTTCTAAATGAGTTGCTCCTTTCATGAGTGATGGGCTAATCAGCAATTGCCATAAAATTACTAATAAATTGCTTTTTGATATTAGTGTGCTGGTTACATTTGCTATTTTATATTGTAGTTCATATCATTTGTCATTTTGTTGTATCAGACGGCATTGCTGAGTTCACATTTTAAATCTACCATCATGGCCGGGCGCGGTGGCTCAAGCCTGTGATCCCAGCACTTTGGGAGGCCGAGATGGGCGGATCACGAGGTCAGGAGATCGAGACCATCCTGGCTAACACGGTGAAACCCCGTCTCTACTAAAAAATACAAAAAACTAGCTGGGCGAGGTGGCGGGCGCCTGTAGTCCCAGCTACTCGGGAGGCCGAGGCAGGAGAATGGCGTAAACCCGGGAGGCGGAGCTTGCAGTGAGCTGAGATCAGGCCACTGCACTCCAGCCTGGGCGACAGAGCAAGACTCCGTCTCAAAAAAATAAATAAATAAATAAATAAATAAATAAATAAATAAATCTACCATCATAATATGACCACTAATAGTATTTACCATGAATAATTCAAAGTAGTAACTATTATATGGAACTAAATTAGAAATTAATAAGTAACACTAGGCTAATTATTTTATAGCAATCATTTATTTTAATTATGAAATTGTCATAAGTGCAAAATTTTAACGTGTATTAAAATTCAGCAGCTTGTTACTATACGTTACTTTAATATGCTATAAATTCTAATATAAGAATGCTGAGCCTTAAATTATTTCTCCCCACTGGAGAATATAGCTTCTTAAAACTAAAATGTATTTAAAACCTATTTAAGGTCTACTATGTCAAAAGAAAGGTTGTAAAATCTAGAATCATTTCTATAGAAAATAAAATATTAGTGCAAGTAAGCCCAGAAATTGTCATAAAGAATTTCATTTCCATGAAAACAAGACATAATTATTTTATATAAATTATTACATCCTATTTTATTAATTATCTTTAGTTGTATGGTTGGTGGCTTAAAGCAGTAAACCTTATTATCCGACATAGTGTTTGAGTCTTAGGAATCAGGGGCACTTTAACTGGGCGGTTCTGGCCCAGGATCTCAGGCCAAGCCGCAGTCAGATTTTGGCAGGGGCCGCAGCCAGCTCAAGGTCGGCCTGGGCCGGAGGCTCTGCTTTCAAAATGGCACACTCACAGGGCTGTCAGCAGGAGGCCTCAGTTCCTCACCGTGTAGTCCTCTCCATGGGGCTGTTCATGCCGTGGCAGCTCTTTTCCCGCAGAGTAAATGACCCAAGTGACGTATTCTCACTTCTGCCATACGCTATTAGCCACACAGACAGTCCCCTTAGAAGATGGGGAAGCAAGCACGAGACATGAATACCAAGAAGCAGAATTCAATACTGAGAATCACCCTGGAGGCTGCCTTGCATACCTAGTGACTTTGAGTTCCTAATTACTCTTATTTAAAATGTAAATTTTCTTCTAATTTGATTTGTACCATTCATACAGATTAACTTTATGGTTGTTTTATTGAGATATAATTAACACATTCATTTCCTTAAATATTTCTTGATAAGCCATGCCTCAAAAAAGTGGCATTGGTCAGACGCCGTGGCTCATGCCTGTAATCCCAGCACTTTGGGTGGCCGAGGAAGGTGGATCACTTGAAGTTAGGAGTTTGAGACCAGCCTGGCCAGTGTAGCGAAAACCTGTCTCTACAAAAATTACAAAAATCAGCCGGGTGTTGTGTCGGGCGCCTGCGGTTCCAGCTGCTTGGGAGGCTGAGGCAGAGAATTGCTTGAACCCGGGTGGCGGAGGTTGCAGTGAGCTGAGATCACACAACTGCACTCCAGCCTGGGGAAGAGAGAAAGACTCCGTCTCAAAGAAAAAAAAAAAAAAAAAAAAAAAAAAAGAAAGGAAAGGAAGGGGAGGGGAGGGGAGGGAAGGGAAGGTTTGGCTTTGAGCTTGTGGTGACTCTGATACAACTCCCCTGGGGGGGGTGTGGTGTGCATACTCATTTCAGAGATTTCAACCACCATTTATTTGCAGATGGTAAATCTGTATCTCCTGCCAGACCACTCTCCTGACTTGTATCTCCGAGCTGCCTACCAGACATACTCATTTACACATTCTCCAGGCACTTCAAACTCAACTTCTCCAAAGTCAATACTTCTCAAAAATTACTTTATTCTTCAGTAATCCCTTTGACATCACGAGGCAGCACATCAATCCAGTTGCCTGAGCCAGGTGTGGTGGCTCACACCTATAATCCCAGCACTTTGGGAGGCCAAGGCGGGTGGATCACTTGAGGTCAGGAGTTTGAGACCAGCTTGGCCAACATGGTGAAACCCTGTCTGTACTAAAAAATACAAAAATTAATCAGGCATGGTGGTGCATGCCTATAATCCCAGCTACTCGGCAGGGTGAGGTGGAGAATCACTTCGACCCAGGAGGCGGAGGTTGCAGTGAGCTGAGATTGAGCCACTGCACTCCAGCCTATGTGACAGAGTAAGACTCCATCTCAAAAATAATAATAATCATCAGTGGCAGTACTTTCAAAAATCTACACAGGGATGAGTTGACAGGTTCCAGCTGCAAACCCACCTGTGTTGTGGATAGATTCTGTATTCTTCCCAAATACACCAAAGTCACTAGAACCTTGGGAGGAACAGGAAGAGGAACAAGATGACCTTAGTACTTAGGATGAAGGATAAAGTCGTTTTATTGGATAATACTGAAGAGGATGTTAGGCAAAAGGTAAAGCACTTAAAGTCACTTGGATTTCATGGGTTTATTAAAAATTGGATGATATTCTAGACCAGCACTGTCTAATACACATATAGCCACAAACATCAGTCATATATTTAATTTTAAACTTTCTCGTAGGTACATTTTAAAAAGGAAAAAGAAATACATAAAATTATTTTAACAATTGCTATGATTTGAATATGTTCCCCAAAGTTTATGTATCAGAACTTTATCCCCAATGCAGCAGTGTTGGGGGTACAGCCTAATAAGGGGTGATTAGGTCACGAAAGCTCTGCCCTTGTGAGTGGATTAATGTTGTTATTGAGGGAGTAAGTTAGTTATCACAAGAGAGGTCTTGTTAGAAAAATGAGTTTGGCCCTCTATTTCTCTCCCACACCTTCTCTTGCCCTCCTGCCTTCTGCCATGGGATGATGCAGCAAGAAGGCCATTCCCAGATGCCAGCCCCGACCTTGGATTTCAGCCTCCAGAACTGTAAGAAATAAACCTCTGTTCTTTATAAACCATCCAGTATTAGACATTCTGTTATAGCAGCACAAAATGGACTAAGAAAATAATATAGTTTATTTAATCTAACAAAATTATTTTATCATGTAACCAATGTTTAAAAATACATGAGATATTTCATATTCTCTTTTTGCACTAAGCCTTTGAAATCCATTTGGTAATTTACACTTAGAGTTATCTCAATTTGAGCTAGCCACATTTGAAGTGCTCAATAACACCAAATCTTACCTCTTTAAGTTTTTTTTTTAAGTTTAACAATTTTTCACAGCAATTTGCCTAAAATATAAGACTATAAACTAGAATGTCTCTCTTTTTTGCAACTTTTTCTCCATTATAAAACTTTTTCTTCCTTTTTTGCAGCTTTCGCTATTATTTTCTACTATGGTAATTTGTAGAAAAGTTGAAAAATTCAGAAAAGTACAAAGAAAGAAATTTAATCCATCCATAAACCACTTTTCAGAAATAACCACTGCAAAAATTTTAATATATGGTTCTAAATTTAAACATACATACATATATATCTCAAATTAAGATATAGTATATGATATATACTTTCTCGCTTTTAAAAAAGTTACATGATGCCCAAACTGAGGTCATCTTTCTCTGCACATTCAGAAGAATCAATACAGTTTTCAGCATGCTGCAAATAGCATTATGAATCCTTCAGTCCCTAAGGTTAAATAAATGTTATCTATTCCCAGTTCTTTGTTATGGGTGTCCCCTCCGCACTGTAAGTTTACGAGGTCTTTTCTTCTCCAAATTATGACAGTTCATCTTTTTCTCTTCACATACAATGTTTTCACCTAATTCATTTCTCACATGCATTACCATAAGAGCAGCTTCTTCGGTCTCCCTGAATCCAATTTCTTCCATTTCAAAACATCCTGGAGGCTGAGGCAGGAGAATGGCGTGAACCTGGGAGGCGGAGCTTGCAGTGAGCTGAGATCCGGCCACTGCACTCCAGCCTGGGGGACAGAACACCACGCCATAAAAAAAAAAAAAAAAAAAAACATCCTGGTTATTGATGCAAGACCAATTTTCAAAATGTCATTTTTGACCTGTTGGTAGGAAGAAGACAGAAGAGATGGGAGATTAAGCAGTCAGCTTTGAATCTCTGAAATAGAAATACACACTCTAGGGAAATCTGTGCTTCCAATGGGAATATAATTACTCCTCCATATATTCCCCCTTCACATCCAACCCATCATAGAAAAGGAAAGTCTGACACAAGATACTTATTAAAACCTCAAAAAGGCATTAGAGCCCAGTTTCTCTAAGAAAGGATATTAGAGTCCGGGTGTGGTGGCGTAATCCAAGCACTTTGGGAGGCTGAGGCAGGCAGACCACGAAGTCAGGAGTTTGAGACCAGCCTGGCTAACATGGTGAAACCCTGTCTCTACTAAAGATACAAAAAGTTGGCCGTGCGTGGTGGCGTGCCCCTGAAATCCCAGCTACTCGGGAGGCTGAGGCAGGAGAATTGCTTGAACCTGGGAGATGAAGGTTGCAGTGAGCTAAGATCACACCATTGCGCTACACCCTGGGTGACAGGACAAGACACCATTTCAAAAAAAAAAAAGAAAAAAAGAAAAGAAATGAAAGGATACTGAAAATTCCAGCTACCTCTTTCCCACCAATGCACAGATACAGAAAAGCTGACAGAGGGCTAGAACTATGTCCTTCAGCCACAGTCCAGAGGGCAAAACAAATGGGTCTTACATAAAAATGAGAAAGGATATGAGGAGAAATTACATCCAAGCAAACTGAAAGTCTGGATAGACTTCTCTACGTTAAACATGAAGAAGATGAAAGGCCGGGCGCAGTGGCTCACGCCTGTAATCCCAGCACTTTGGGAGGCCGAGTTGGGCGGATCACAAGGTCAGGAGATTGAGACCATCCTGGCTAACACCGTGAAACCCCGTCTCTACTAAAAATACAAAAAATTAGCCGAGCATGGCAGCGTGCGCCTGTAGTCCCAGCTACTCAGGAGGCTGGGCAGGAGGATGGCATGAACCTGGGAGGCAGAGCTTGCAGTGAGCCAAGATTGCACCACTGCACTCCAGCCTGGGCGACAGAGTGAGACTTTGTGTCAAAAAAGAAAAAAAGGAGATTAAAAAACTACTGTGTGCATTATGAAAATTTATTACTTTTTTAAAAGGAGGACAAAGAAGCAACCAGATTAAGAAAAAAAGATACGGAACCCAGTGTCAAAGAAAATATAACTCAAAGGAGAGAAGGAAATTCTCTAAAATGGCTTCTCTGTAAAGCAACTAAAACAAATATGAATTCTATAAATAAGAGCTTAAAGACAAGACGAAACACAAAGCAATAGGAAGAGAGAAACTTAAAATTCTAAGTAAACAGATCAAAGACTAAAAGAATACTCATCATAACTCATAGATTCTGCTTCTTACATATGACATTACACACAGAGAAAAGAGACCCAGGCTCTGGGCCCTGCTTTTTAGAGGACTGAGGATATCACAAAGACCGGGAAGATAAATTTATTAAAGAACACATGGGCATCTCTGATGTTCTGTGCTGGCACAGCAAAACCCACAACTCTAAACCTACTCCCATAATTCACACCCCTCAGGCCCCAAGGAAAGGTTTCTTCTGATGTACTGAAGAATGCCAAAGGCCATGAAGGTTTTTGCGCCTTTGCCAACATCAGAGATGGACACTGCTCAGGAGAATGAGAAAGATTTGAGCTGAAGAGTTTAGGGAGGATAACAGACCAATTCACTTGTTTGTCAAATACATAGTATCAGCATGAATCCCATAGATTCTTACTGAAGAAAGTATCATTTCCCAGAAGGCCAAGCATTCATTCTCTCATGTCTTTTTGTATCTAATTCATTGGTTTTGAAGGTACTAAAATATTACAGCATATTCACAACTGTTACTTACGCATGGCATCTGAGGAGCATTTTGCAACATTATACAACTCATATTACATATTATTCTTAAACGTGTACCTACATACAGACAAGAAATAACATGTGAAGTGTAGTTCCAATTATTTACATTGGTAACTATGTGGACTTTGAACATTAACACTACAAATAGTTTTACAATATAAAAATCTTTACTATTATTGTATTAAATTTTTTAATTATTAAATAAAATATCAACTTCACATAATTTTTGTTTTTGTTCAATGTAATTATTTTGCAACAGGGTCACTCTGTTGCCCAGGTTGGAGTGCAGTGTCACGATCTCGGCTCACTGCAACCTCTACCTCCTGGGTTCAAGCCATTCTCCTGCCTCTGCCTCCCAAGTAGCTGGAATTATAGGCGCCTGCCACCACATCTGGCTAATTTTTGTACTTTTAGTACAGACAGGGTTTCACCATCTTGGGATGAAACTCCTGATTCATGAGGTGATCTGCCCACCTCGCCCTCCCAAAGTGCTGGGATTACAGGCATGAGCCACTGCACCCTCCCTATCTCTTTTGATAGAGAAGCTTCCGGCAGGATGCAGTGGCTCGCACCTGTCACTCAGTGCTTTGGGATGCTAAGGTGGGAGGATTGTTTGAGGCCAGGAGATCAAGACCAGCATAGGCAACACAATGAGACCCTCTGCTACAAAAAAATTCCAAAACCTAGCCTGGCATAGTGGTATGTGTCTGTAAACCTAGCTACTTGGGAGGCTGAAATGGGATAATTGCTTGAACCCAGGAGCTCAATGCTACAGTAAGCTATGATTGTGCCACTGCACTCCAGCTTGGATGACAGAAGACGACTCTGCCTCATAAAAGTTTTCAAATTTCAATTTTAGAAGAAAAATACAAAAATCATTAAAACAATTTAAAACTTTTAATGTTTTACATCTATTTTGTTTTCGATGAAAATCAAATTGTTTTTTAAATTTTTTATCATATACTTTTTGAGATGGTGTCTCGCTCTGTCACCAGGGGGGAGTGCAGCGGCACGGGGCTCAATGCAACCTCTGGTTTGAGTGACTCTCCTGCCTCAGCCTCCTGTGTACCTGGGATTACAGGCACGCGCCCACCACACCCAGTCAATTTTTTTTTATTTGTAGAGACGAGGTTTCACCGCGTTGGCCAGGATGGTCTTGACCTTCTGCCCTCATGAACTGCCTGCCTGCCTAAGCATCCCAAAGTGCTGGCTTGCAGGCATGAGCCACTGCACCCAGCCGTTTTTTATATTTTTACATTACATATATGTAAAACATCAAAGATGCTGGGCGCACTGGCTCACACCTGTAAACCCAGCACTGTGGGAGGCCAAGACGTGCGGATCACAAGATCAGGACCATCCTGGCTAACACGCCGAGACTCCTTCCCTACCAAAAACAAAAAAACTAGCGAGCATGGTGGTGGGCACCTATAATCCCAGCTACTCAGAAGGCTGATGTAGAATGGCGTAGAAGCCAGGAGGCACAGCTTGCAGTGTGCTGAAATCAAGCCACTGCATTCTAGCCTGCGCAACAGAGGGAGAATGACCTCAAAAAAAAAATTTAAAAATTCTTAAATATGAAAATCTTCATTATACCCCGTCCAGAATTAGCAAGTTTTTTTTTTTTTTTTTTGGTCTCACTGGCTTCAAGAATGAAGCTGTGGACCCTCATGGCAATTACTAGTTTTTAAAGGTGCTATATGCGAAGTTTGCTGCTTCAGACGTTCAGCTATGTCTGGAGTATAACTTCTCTCCTTCCCGTAGGTTCATTGGCCTGTGAGCAGTGAGACCATCGACCTTCATGGTGAATATAACAGCTTATAAAGCCAGCACAATCCAGAGTTATTCGTTCCTCCCGGCGTGGTCGTGGTCTCACTGATTTACAACAGTGAAACTACAGACCTACACAGGAAGTGTTACAGCGCATTAAAAGTGGCATGCACCCCAACAGCCACTAATAACGAAAACCACAATAAAACAAACAAACAAACAAAATCTCACTACCCCCACACAGAAAACAAAAAAAACCCCCAAACGCGTTACTACAGGCGGTGGCAGCCTGCTTTTATTCCCTTATCTGGCCCCAACCTCATCCTGCTGATTGGTTCATTTTACAGAGAGCTGATTAGTCCACTTTACAGACAGCTGATTGGTCCGTTTTGACAGAGTGCTGATTGGTGCGTTTACAATCCTTGAGCTAGAGGCAGAGTCACAGAGTGCTAGCTAGATACAGAGTTAGCTAGATACAGAGTACCAATTGGTGTATTTACAAACCCTGAGCTAGACACAGAGTGCTGATTGGTGCATTTACAATCCTTGAGCTAGACATACAGTCACAGAGTGGGAGTCCTCCAAGTCTCCACTAGATTAACTAGATAAGATTACCAATTGGAGCACATACGATCCTCCGGCTCGATATAAAAATTCTCCAAGTCTCCATCCAGTTCAGGAGCCCAGCTGGCTTCACGCAGTGGATCCTACACCAGGGCTGTAGATGGAGCTGACCGCCGGTTCCCACCCACGCCTGCACTCCTAAGCCCTTGTGCTGTCCATGGGACTGGGTGACACGAAGCAGGGTGCCGCGCCCGTCGGGGAGGCTCAGGCCGCGCGGTAGCCCACCGCAAGGGGAGGAGCTCAGTCGTGGCGGGCTGCAGGTCCCAGCCCTGCTCCGCCGAGAGGCAGCTAAGGCCTAGCGAGAATTTGGGAGCGGCACCGGCCGGCCGGCGCTGCTGGGGGACTCCACCGGCACAACCTCTGTAGCTGCTGGCCCGTGGTGCTAAGCTTCTCATCGCCAGCCGGCCGCTCCGTGTGCGGCGCCCAGTGAGCCCGCGCCAGCCAGAACTCGCACTGGCCCGCGAGCGCTGTGCGCAGCCCTGGTTCCCACCCGCGCTTCTCCCTCCACGCCTCCCCACAAGCGGAGGGAGGCAGCTTCGGCCTCAGCTAGCCCAGAGAGGGGCTTCCACGGTGCCGCGGCGGGCTGAAGGGCTCCGCAAGCGCCGCCAGAGTGGACGCCGAGGCCGGGGAGGCGCTGAGAGTGAGGGCTGCTGGCACATTGTCACCTCTCAATAACAACATAATGATTGATTTTGCTAAAGTGAAAGAAAAATTAATGTTATGAATAGACAAAAAGCATATAAACTACAAAATTTTTACTTTAGTACACAACCGTTGCTGGCCCATGAACAGAACACTCAAATGTGCCCAATTAGAATTACATGCGTCACGTTTAATATTTTGCCAAATTTCAGTCATGTAAAAACCGTTTTTACACATATTTTCCATTTTGTTAGTATGAAAGCATATTTGTCAAAGAAGAATAGAGCATATTTATTAATTCAATAATTTTTTAGTTTGGCTTTTAACTTCTAAATATTTAAATACATGGAGGATGGGCCTGCATTTATTTTCTTGCTCTTACTCCTACAAATATCAGGAGCAGGACTGCTTATCCGTAAGAAACAAAATTGATATAGCAAAAAATTAAATTATTCCCAAGAAGGAAAGTCTTGAGACAAAGTGAGCATAAGGAAATAAAACCCCAAAAGTCATTTAAGAAAAATGAATAGATACGGCAAATAAAAGTGACCCAGGTCCAATGGAGAAATCTGCTGAACACTTAACCTTAGACAAGCGCTCAAATTTAGCGCGATAAATAATAGGAAAGCCTAAGACAGTATGCATCCCAATGTGATGCATTGAACTACACACTAGCTATTCTTGCAAAAAATGTGTAATCTGAATCTAATCATAAGCAAATAATTGGACAAATTTCAATTGTGGGACATTTCACAAGACAACTTGTTTGGACTCCTCAAAAATGTCATTGTCATAAAATCGAGCCACCACACTCCAGCCTGGGCAACAGAGTGAGACTCCATCTCAAACAAACAAACAAATAATCCTAGAGTAGAAGCTTTTTTTTTTGTTGTTAGACGGAGTTTTGCTCTTGTTGCCCAGGCTGGAGTGCAATGGTGCAATCTCAGCTCACCACAACCTTTGCCTCCCGGGTTCAAGCAATCCTCCCGCCTCAGCCTCTCGAGTAGTGGGGATGACAGGCATGTACCACCACAACCGGCTAATTTTGTATTGTTAGTAGAGATGGGGTTTCTCTAGACTGGTCTTCAACTCCCGACCTCAAGTGTTCCGCCCGCCTTGGTCTCCCAAAGTGCTGGGATTACAGGCGTGAGCCACCACGCCCAGCTGCTCATTAACTTTGATTGGGTGACATGCCCATGCCTGTGGTCTGCAGAGCAATCAGTCCCTCCAAACCGCATGGACTGAGAGTGGAGAAGAGTGACTGCCCATGGAAAACTAGGGTGCTGAGACCAAAAGAAAGGGAATGCCTTGGAAAACAAAACAACAGGTGTCACATCCAAGGAAAAGTAGATGCTATCCAACCTGTAGTTAGAACTGACATTCATTATACTCCTATCATAGGCCAGGCACTGTGCTAAGTGCTTTACATATGTTATTGTATTCGATATGGCCGGTAATAATAATACATGAAAAGTTAGTCAACATCATTAGGCATCAGGGAAATGTATGTTAAAATCACAATAAGGTACCACTCTATGAGGACTGAAAATACCAAAATTTGGCAAGGATGTGGAACGACCGAAACTCTCATCTATTGCTAAGAGTGTAAAAGAGTGCAGTCGCTTTGGAAAAACAATTCAGCAGTGTCTAAAGTTAAGCTACCATATGATTCAGCAATTTGACCCAGATACTTTCCCTAAGAGGGATAAAAATGTATGTACACACAAGGTCTTAAACAAGAATGTTCATAACGCCCTATGCATAATAGCCAAAAACTATAAACAAAGCAAATGGCCATTAATAGGAGAATGGATGACCACTTGTGATATGGTCATACAATGGAATACTGTTCAACAATTAAAAGCAACTAATTACTGATACAACAGCATGGATGAATCTAATTGATACTGAAGTCAGACACAAAGCAGAAGAAAGACACAAGGCAGTGTGTATTGTAGGTCTCCATTTATATGAAATTCAAGAAAAGACAAAAATAATCTATGGTCATTGAAATTTGAAAATAGTTGACTGGGCGCAGTGGCTCAAGCCTGTAATTCTAGCACTTTGGGAGGCTGAGGCGGGCAGATCACAAGGTGAGGAGTTTGAGACCAGCCTGGCCAATATGGTGAAACCCCGTCTCTACTGAAAATACAAAAATTAGCCAGGCGTGGTGGCAGGCACCTGTAATCTCAGCTACTCAGGAGGCTGAGGCAAGAGAATTGCTTGAACTCGGGAGGCAGAGGATGCAGTGAGCTGAGATCGCGCCACTGCACTCCAGCCTGGGCAACAGAGCAAGACTCCATCTCAAAAAAAAAAAGAGAGAGAAAATAGTTGCCATGGGGTGGTGGTGGATTGTCTGGAAAACTGGCACAAAATAACTTTCTGGAGCAATGAAAATGTTCTGGATCTTGACTGGGTGGTGTATACAACTGCTAAATGTCATCACGTTCAACATATAGGTCTGTGGAATTTATTGTATGCAAATTATGCCTCAATTTTTAAAAATTACAAAGGACTAACATTAAAGTTTTTGTCACAGTTTAATTGTTCCTCTAATGTTTTGCACTAGTTTTTCCCATTTTTTCCCAATCACAAAGTATGATACAATGACTATCTTTTGTGCATATGTGAAATTACCAGTATTAAACATTTTGACCCTTAAAAATGACAAGTTTGTATGGTCAAATCTAGTAGATTTTTAATATTTTGGATTATTCCCATTATCCCCATTTTTAGTTAGGTGACTTGAGAAAAGTTTACAAATTTTGTTGATACTCATTGCTAAACTGCTTTTTCTGCCAGTTTTATAAATGTATACTCCTTTTACAAAAGTGTCTCTCAGGTTGGTGCAAAAGTAGTTGCAAGTACACTTGCAATGGCAAAAGCCGCAACTACTTTTGCACCAACCTATGACTTGAATCCTGTTTTTTAGTTCTTCAAATTTTGATAGACACTTATCTTTCACATCCACAGGCACGTTCCTCTCTGCCCAGCACTTTGTACATCTCTCATGGCTCATAACACATTCTTCTTCCATCACGTATGTGTACACATATGGCTGTATAGGTAAACAGCTTCTGGAGGATAAGAACAATTTGTTTTGGGGTTTTTTATTTTTAATAAAATCTCCTAGCTTGATGCCTTATGCATTTCATTTATTCATTCAACATCTTCCAAGTTCACGTAAGGGACCAGTTATCTGTGAATAGTGTAACAGGCCTTCAAAAAGTCCACGAAACTAAACATTATCAGTTTCAAATATACCTGACAGGTCTCATTTTAACGATCATGCCCCACGTTTTAAGTTCCCAGACTGCGACCTCCCCATGTTTTTGGTGCTCTAATCTGGAAACAAAAACTCTGAAAATTTAGTTTTGAATGTATTATGTGAGGGCCTTTCCCTGGGCCCTGCTAATAATTCCTTAAAACGCTCCACAGAACCACATGTTGGGGAACTTAGGATAATCAGTGAAATCTAAGGCAGCCTGTTGGTCTGGGACTTTTCACAGGACTCTGAAGGGCGCCGGAGTAATTAATTCCTTTTTAAGGACAGCAATGCAGTGAATATGCAAATCGTGGCAGCAACAAGCTCCTTTCAGTTCCGGAGTGCCCGCAGGCTCCTCCCGGTCGCTGCCGTCGCCTAGCGAATGGGGCGGGGGCTCGCACGGTCCCCGCAGCGCCCCGAGACTAGCCACACCCGCTGGGCCCCGCGTGCCGGAGAGCCACCGCAGGCTCCCGCCGCCCCGCCCCGGGCGCGCGTCCCGAGCCCCACCCGCGCCCGGCAGGAAAGGGCGGGCCTGCGCCGCCGCCCACGCTCGCTCCCGCCGTCGGACTCTGGGCCCGGACCGCGCGTGACCGGCGCCCTGAGCGAGAGGCACGAGCGCGCATCCGGGCCAGTGAAGGGCTAGGGGATGGACTGTGGCTCCGTCGGCAGCCAGGGGACCCAGCGCCTGCCCGGCCATCGGCGGCTTCTGTTCTTGCCCGCGGGCCTCAGCGGAAGACCGGGAGGCAGCGGAAGACCGGGAGGCAGCGGAACCTCAGCACGCCGCTGCCTCTCTGCGCTCTCCCACGGTCTGGGGGCGCTGCGCCCTCGCGCCCGGGCGACCCGCGGCGGCGTGTCACGTGCCTCGCCGCTGCTCCTCCTCCTGCTAGTGCCCTCCCCGCGCTTGGCCGCCGCAGCCCCGCGCCGGCAGCTCGGGGACTGGGAGCGCTCGCGCGTCGGGTATGCCGCACCTCTGGCCGGGCGCAGCGGCGCGCGGAGGTGCCCACCGGGCCTCGGTCCGGGCGTCGCCTCTGCCGCCGGCGCCCTTCCCCAGTGCAAAGACCCGGCGCCTGCACTCGTTTCCTGCAGGAGAGGTGAGGCCCAGGTGGGAAAGGAGAGGGTGCTGGTCTCGCGGGGCTGGGCGGGGCGGGGACCTCAGCTACAGCCTTCCCGAGGAAAGGCCCGGCAGGCCGGAGGGCGGGTCAGCCAAGGGCACCGGCATCTGCCCGGACCGTGGGGCGAAGGTCCGGGCCCGCCTTGCTCGGCCGCGGTGGCGGGGCTTAGCCCAGTAAGAGACGAATTCCTGGGAATCCCGGGCGCTAAAGTTGGAGGGAGGTGCGTGCTGGGGCGGGGAGGTGGTGCCCGCCCACTCCTAGGGTCTGCTTCTGGGCGCCGCCTTCCAGGCGTTCTGTTTGGCAGGGCGCAGCCTGTTGGCCGCTCAGGGGGAAGGGATGGGTATGTTTGGGGAGCAAAGCTCTGAGAAATGAAGGGATTGCTTTACAGTTTGATTTCACGTTCTGATGGAATCATTAATTCGTGTAGTCCTGGCGTCTACCCTGTCCCTGGCGCTTTTCTAGATGTGTGGGATATATCAGTCCAAAAAATGTTTCCCTGTCGAGCTTAATTCTGGCGGAGGAGACGCAGTAAATGTGTATGGATATACATATGCATAATTGATGTATATGTAATTTACATATACATAATTTTATATATTCTTAATTTGATAAATGGTATAGGAAAATTATAGGATAAGGCTTGGGAAGTGGAATGGGTATCCAGTCGTGAATTTAAATAGGGTGATCAGAATCGATTTCATTGAGAAGTTAGCATTTAATTAAATAGAGTCATGCATCCCTTCAGAACAGTCACCTACTGAGAAATGAGTCATTAGGCGACTTCTTCCTTGTGTGAATATTGTAGTGTGTGCTTACACAAACTTGGATGCTACAGCCTACTACACAGCTAGACCAGCAGGTAGAGCCTAGTGCTCCTAGGCTACAAACCTGAACAGCATGTTACTGTACTGAATACTAGAGGCAGTCTGAACACAATGGTATTTGCGCATCTAAATATAGGAAAGCTACAGTAAAAATATGTATTATAGTCTCATAGACCACTGTCGTGTGTACCCGTCCGTCCTGGGCTGAAAGGTAGTTGCGGGGCGCATGACTATTTAAAAAGGAGGTGAGAGAGATCACTGCCCTGGAGATGAGGGAAGTAAACAGGATCAACTTATTAGACAGCATATTGTTGATTAAAGAAAAAAATCATTTTGAATAATCAATAGACTTGGCAAAATTATCACTTTGGGCAGTCTGTACATGTTCATTAGTAGCCATCACTAACCACACATTTTTCCTATTCGACAGATAGGCCCAGCAAATGTTGACTATGTCTAAAATTTAAGAATATCATTGGCTGGGGTAAAAACTGATTAGTAGAGCAATAAAGTGAAGGAAACTTTATATACAGAGAGTGGGGAATGAGTAGTGAACTCGGTGCCACTGTCCTTCAGAAATTAGGAGTCGGAGATGAGTTTGGTCTTTATTTCTGTATTTTGCCCTTTGTTGTGCTTTTTCTGACAAGCTAGTAATTTCCAATTTGTTTTTCTGTCAATACAAGAGTATGGGGCAAAAAGAGAGTGTTCTTTCTCATGGATTTGCTGACCAATCAGTAAGGTGGTACTGTTGTTTTAGTGTCGGCGATCTCATTCTTCAGTCATCATAAAACATAAGTATGGATGCATAAAAACAGAAGCAGAGCAGAGACACAGCTAAGGAGGGTGTATGCTCATTAACCAGCTAATGAGCGTTTCCCAACCATTTGTTTGCTTGGTACCTGAGGTTCTCAATTGGGCTACTTAAGGATGTCATGAGTAGGAAGTTTGTATTTGGTTTCCACATCCTGTCCAAGGCTAACTTTGGGCCTCTATTGTCATTGTGGGTTTTTATTATCCTCTTAATATGCTTAAGGTCCCCAGAAAGGGGAATTGCATGTTACACGTTGACACAGCTCATTTGACTCGCTTCCTTATGATCAGTGAGGAGTCTAGGAGTTGGCGGCGTCCTCAGGTACTGCCCTTTGACAGAAGGCAAGAGGGCATATCCTTCCCTCAGCAGGCGTTGGAGTGCCCACTGGGAAGTGGCCAGCCCTTCGGTTGACTTTTCGGAGGCAGGATTTCTAGGAAATAACCTTACCGTTTCTGGTTCCAATCTTTTTGAAAAAGAACAACAACAAAAAGCTATAGTATCTAAATTGGCGTTACAAAGTAGTCTTGTGATTGTTTCATTTATGTGGGAGTGGGGATGAGGAGGTTATGTTTTAAATACATGAATGGTTATTTTCTTACTAGAAACAAGGAATTTGGGTCTAGAGTAACCCTGTCACTCTCACAGGCCATTCCAGACTCAGGTGTTTTCAAGCTCCCTGACACATGGGACAGTCCAGTCGAGTTCTAGGGCAGGTGAGGTGGTCCTTAAGAGGTCCCCTAGATAAGTGCTTTCATTCATTCACTCCCACTCTTTCTCAAGCTAGGTCTCTTCTGTGTTGAGCAGACATCCTGGGTCTCTTCTCATGGAGGCCAGTTTCTGTCTCAGGACTAGAAGTAAACTAAAAGAGGTACCAGATTTAAGTGAGCTCATTTGTGTGAAAAGGGAAGAACTGAGGAGAAAGGAATTCATTTCAAATTTTCCCTCTAGACAGTTTCATAATCCAGATTGTAGAAGTCATGACAGTTCAATTACTCTCTCTCTCTCTCTCTATATATATATTCCTAGCCTGCTGTATGCTGGGCCCTTTGCCAGATGCTAAAGATAAAAAATGAGCAAGACTGGCTGCTCCTGGGCAGCTTGGGCAAATAGATAATACAGATGAGGAAATAAGGTGTTAAGTGCTAAGATGAGCTATCTGTACTGAACTGAGAACACAGGTATGGGAGCAATAAAGGTTGCTCCCTTAGCTGGGTGGAGGAAGCAGAGAGAACCATAAAGTGTAAAAAAGAAAATGCCACATCTGAAACATATCAGTAAATTGGCAATTTAATGAAGAAAAGTAAAAAGAATGCTTAAAGTTTAACAGTTGGGAAAGGGGAACAAGCCATGCTTAAGCATGGAATTGCAGGAAATAGAATAGCTTAGGTTGCTAGAAAGAAAGCTGAAAGGATAAGTGTGGTCATAAATAGCAAGGGCTTTGTATGCCAGGTCAAGGACCTCGTGTCATAGCACAGTGGTTCTTCGAATCTAAGGGCCCAGTTTTACCAACAAACACATACAAACACACGTAAGTCACTGCACTTTGTATTTTGTCAGTCTGCAAATGGTTCTTGATACAGATAAGGATTATTGCATCTCTTGCTCTCATCTTGATGCTTACAGTGACCACAGCTACCCTCCTCTTCCCAAGTTGTGAGTAGGCTGGGAACGACTCCCATAGGCTGCAGCGAAGTGTCAGATCTGTAGGGTTCAGTCCACATCACATTTTTGTTTACTGTCGATTTTATTGTAGGGTAATCAGGGGCAAAGGACTGAGAGTGGAGGCTGATCAGCTGGAGCATCTTTCTGGTCATTCAGAGGCCTGCTGGGGAAACCTTTGACCTTTGAGTTGGCAGGTGACCCTTCTTGCTCCTACCAGTCTTCTACAACACCAGACCTCAGACTGGTGCCAGTTAATGGCAAAATTGGAAAAGCAGTGACAAATATGTAGCAAGATTTTCATATACTAAGTCGATTAAATGGAAGTTCTATAGATTGTCTTTTTTTTTTTCTTTTGGTGTCATAATTTCTTTTTTAGTATAATATTTAATAGTAGTAAGCAGCAACATTTAAATGTTCTTTCATGACAATTAAAAATTGGCAACTCAAATATTGTTTTATCTTATTTTTTATTTTTATTTTTTTTTGAAATGGAGTTTTGCTCTGTCACCCAGACTGGAGTGCAGTGGTGCAATTTCGGCTTACTGCAACCTCCGCCTTTCAGGTTCAAGGAATTCTCTTGCCTCAGCCTCCTGAGTATCTAAGATTACAGGTGCCCACCATCACACATGGCTAATTTTTGTATTTTTAGTAGAGACAGGGTTTCACCATCTTGGCCAAGCTGGTCTTGAACTCCTGACCTCGTGATCCACCTACCTCAGCCTCCCAAAGTGCTGGGATTACAGGCGTGAGCCACCGTGCCCGGCCTTTTAATATTTTTGTTTTAGATACAGGATCTTCGTTTGTCACCCAGGCTGGAGTGCAGTGGTGCGATCATAGCTCACTGCAGCCTCAAACTCCTGAGCTCAAGCCATCCTCCAGCCTCAGCCTCCTAAGTAGCTAGGAGTAGCTGAGACTACAGGCACACACCACCACACTCAGCTAATTTTTTTTTTTTTTTTTCTGGAGATGAGGTCTTGCAGTGTTGCCCAGGTTGGTCTCGAATACCTGGTCTCAAGTGATCTTCCCACCTTGACCTCTCAAAGTATTAGATTTACAACCATGAACTAGTTCACTTGGCCCAATTAAAAAAAAAAAAATGATTTTAGCAATTCATAAAATCCAAAAGCCAAGAAACTAAACCATATACTAAACCACCTCCCTCAGGTGAGTACCTTCAAGCAAGAAGTTTACAAAATGGATTGGATCTAGGCTAAATGCACAAAAATTTATAGAAAAGGTAATGTAAAAATTGGTAGAAAATAGCTCTCTAAAGATAGGCTTTTGCAAAGACATTACAAGAAAAGAATGCTATTGACTGATATCTCTTACGATTAAAGATGAGAAAATCCTTAAAAAATACTAGCAAGTCAAATCCAGCAACATATAGAAAGTGCAATGTACTTAAAGTCTAATGTACATTAAAGTATAATTTTCCTAAATCAATGGAAAGACATCCATTTTCATTGATCTGAATACTTAATATTAAGATGACAGTACTTTTCAAACTGATCTACAACTTTAACACATCCCTATCAAAATCCCAAGTGGTTTTCTTATAGAAATTGACACACAGATCCTAAAATTCATATGGAAATACAAGGAAACAAGAATAACCAAACAACCTTGACAAACAACAAAGTTTAAAACCTACACCTTGGGAGGCTGAGGTCAAGTCTGTAGTGAACTATGATTGCACCACTGCACTCCAGCCTGGGCAATAGAGCAAGACCCTGCCTTAAAAAAAAAAATAATAATCAAGAGCAACAACAACAACAAACACTTTCTGATGTCAAAGTTAAAACAGACTTACAAGTAATCAAGAAATTGTGGCACTGGCATAAGTACAAACATATAGATCAATGCATTAGAATGGAGAGCCCAGACACAAGGCCTCAAAGCTCACTGATTTTCAACAAGAGTGAAAAGGCGTTTCAGCAGAGGGAATGGTGCTGGGACAACTAGATATCCACATGGAGAAGAATGAAGCTGAACCCACTACCACACACCATTTAAAACACTAATCCAAAATGAGTAAAAGACCTAAATGTAAGAGCTAAAACTGTAAAACTCTTAGAAGACATGGGTGTAAATCTTCATGTACTTGGATTTCCTAGTGGTTTCTTTCATATGTTATCAAAAGCACAAGCAACAAAAGGAAAAACAGATGGGTTGGACTTCATCAAAAGTAAACTTCTGTGCTTCAAAAGACAGTATCAAAAAGTGAAAAGACAACCCACAGAATGGGAGAAAATATGTTCAAATCATAATCAGATAAGGAGCTTGTATCTAGAATATATAAAGAACTCTCACAGCTCAGTAATACGAAGACAACCCTATTAAAAATGGGCAAAGGACTTTGCCTTAGTCTGTTCTGTGCTGCTGTAAGGGAGTAACACAGACTGGTAATTTATTAAAAAAAAAAAAAAAGAGATACATTTCTTGCAGTTCTGGAGGCTAGGAAGTTGAAGATTGAGGGGCCCACATCTGGCCAGGCCCTTCTTGCCGCTTCATAACATGGCGGAAGGCAGAACAGCACACATGTCAGGGAAGGGGTGGCAAACTCATTCTTTTATCAGAAACCTACCCCCGAGATAGCAGCATTAATCCATTCATGAACAGAGCCCTCCCGATAGCCTAATCACCTCTTAAAGGACCCACCTCTCAACACTGGTGGGTTGGGGATTAAGTTTTCAACACATAAACTTTGGGGAACATGTTCAAACTATAGCTGACCTGAATACACATTTCTCCAAAGAAGATATCCAAATGGCCAGCAAGCCCATAAAAAGATGCTCAACATCATTAGTCATCAGGAAAATGCTAATGAAAACCACAGTGAGATACCACTTGACGCCCAATAGGATAACTATAATTTTTTAAAAACCCAGATAATAGCAAGGGTTAGTGAGGATGGGGAGAAGTTGGGACCCATGTGTGCTGCTAGAGGGAGTGTAAAATGGTACAGCTGCTTTGGAAAGCAGTTTGGCGGTTGCTGAAACAAACATAGAGTTATATGATCCAGCAATTCTCCTCCTAAGTATACACTCAAGATCATTGAAAACATAACATCCATGTAATTCATAATAGCTAAGAAGTAGAAACAACCCAAGCATCCTTCAACTGATAAATGGATAAACAAAATTTAATATAGCTATACAGTGGAGGAGTATTCAACTATACAAAGAAATAAGAGTACTGACGTGCTACAACATGGATGACCCTTGAAAACATGCTAAGAAGCCAGTCACAAAAGACTATATATATTACATGATTCAGTTTCTGTGAAGTCTGCAGAGTAGATAAACAGAAGAGACAGCAAATAGACCAGTGCTTGTCCTGGGTATGGTTGGGGGCGGTGGAGAAGGGCTGGGGGAATTGGAAGGTGACAGCTAAGGGGTACAGTTTGTCTTGAGAGTGAAAAAATATTCTAAATTTGATTGTAGGATGGTTGCACAACTCTATGCCAAAACCCATTGAACTGTATGCTTGAAATTGAATGGTATATCTCAATGAAGCTGTTATAAAATACCAGGTAGGCTTTGGCGTATGCCTTATTTTCTCAGGGTGCTGAGTTGCTTCCGTTTTGCATTAAGTCTGTTCTGAGCTTACTGTCCTTTCCACCCTAGAGCTAAGCCTGTCTGCTGGATACCTGCAGCTGGAGCGCAGAAGGAGAGATTTCACCTCTTCTGGGAGTAGGAGGCTCTACTTTGACACTCATGCCTTAGTGTGCTTACTGGAAGACAATGGTAATCCTCTCTCATTTGTCATTTAGTGCCTCAGAAAAACACTTTAAATTATGACTTCTCTTCTGGTTTCATTTGAAGTTCTCATATTTCTCTTTGACTTTTATTTTTTATTTGTATTTAATTTAATTTAATTAATTTATTTATTTATTTAGAGACAGAGTCTGGCTCTGTCACCCAGGCTGGATTGCAGTGGCGCAATCTCGGCCCACTGTAACCTGCCTCCCAGGCTCAAGTCATCCTCCCACCTCAGCCTCCCGAGTTGCTGGGACTACAGGCACATACCACCACGTCTGGCTAATTTTTGTATCTCTTTGACTTTTAAGCCTATGGGTAATCTTTTAATTAATCTCCATTTTTTAAGTCCTCGTTTTTTGCTTGAGGACATTTTTGTTTCATCAATACAGTGGAGACTTTTCTCACACATTGTCTCTTTTTCAAAGTGAAGTGTATTTCTGTAACATCACCATGGAAGTACAGTGTTATAGGTAAAAATTTAGACATAAGTCAGCAAAGCTGAGGAATGATTCCTATGACAACAGTGTCTGAAGCACAGAAGTGATAATTTTATTACTGTGCATCTTGTGTGCTTTTTAAAATCCTGTGAAATGGAAATGTTGTCGAGTAGCAGTTCTTGATAATTTCAACTTACTGTTCTTTTTTCTTTTTTCTCCTTTTTTTTTGAGACGGAGTCTTGCCATGTCGCCTGGGCTGGAGTGCAATGGCACAATCTCGGCTCACTGCAACCTCTGTCTCCTGGGTTCAAGCGATTCTCCTGCCTCAGTCTCCTGAGTAGCTGGGATTACAGGCAAGTGCCTCCACGCCCAGCTGATTTTTGTATTTTTAGTAGAGTTGGAGTTTCACCATGTCGGCCAGGCTGGTGTCAAACTCCTGACCTTGTGATCCACCCGCCTCAGCCTCCCAAAGTGCTGGGATTACAGGCGTGAGCCACCGTGCCTGGTTCTCTTTTTTCTTTTTAATAATCAGGCTAACATTCTCCCTTATTGCTGTTAAGGTAAAAGATTGCTCTGGTATATATGGTGTTCATTGAAAATGCACTTTAGACTTAGAATGTAGGGAAGATTCTCGTACTAAATCATATTTAGACAAATACACTGATTATAATTCTCTATATGGTGACACATTCTCAAAAATCAGAATTTCAAAATAGTGTAAATTATGCTTGTGAAATAAATTTCCCTGTGTTTTTACTTCATTGTGTAGTTATTTGTCCAGTTATACATGTTTGTGTCAGAAAAGCTGTTCTCTGTAGAGGTGCTTTACATGCCTAAGACAAAAGTGATGGAATGAATTATTCTGTGCTTTGTGGGAGAGAGCGGCTCTGGGCTTGAGCCTAACTCTGCAGACTTCTAGTTGCATAGCTTTGGAAGCCTTTCTCCCCTTCTCTGTTTCTATTTGCCCATCTGTAGTATGAGTGTAATAAGAATTTCAAAGATCTTTTTGAATATTACACAAGATAATATGCATGAATGAACTTTGGAAACACTGTCATATGCTGTGTAATAATTTTAACTTTTCCTGTCAAACAGTAGGCTTTTTTCGCCAAAACTTCTTTCAGTTCAGAATTTAAAAGAGAAAAGTGGAAGTGAGAGGGGAGCATGTAAAGTTACTCTGATAAGGCCAGGCGAGGTGGCTCATACCTGTAATCTCAGCACTTTAGGAGGCTGAGGCGGGAGGATCGCTTGAGCCCATGAGTTCAAGACCAGTCTGTGTAACATAGAGCCTGTCTGTACCAAAACAAAACAAACAAACAAACAAACAATTGATAAGCAGAAGTCTTCCTAGTTTTCTTGATTTTAAACCTTAACCCATGATTATTTGCATCTTTAAAGACCGTGGTGTGAGGACCGCACTGCAGTACGTGGTGTGGAGGGGCTGTTCAATCCAACATGGATGAGTGGGGCGGGTGTCTGAGATGACTGGCTGAGTAGGAGGCCTGGAAGGACTTTATAAGGCATATTCTACCCTTTCTTTATCCAGACCTGTGTCTTCAGATAAACAGAATTTCTCATATGCCTGTGATCTCACTGACCCTGGTTCTGTCCTATTCCCTCGTGTCTACAAAAAATTAATTTCTGCCTCATAACTCAGTAGGTTTTCAGATTTCTACTTTTTCTTATCCCTTTCTCCTCCCACAAGTGGTTATAAAGTATATGGCTTTAGAGTTTGTTTTACAATCAACATAAGTTCTCTTTCTACCTTTATTTTTCTTTTCCTTTTTCTTTTTTTTTGAGACAGAGTCTCACTCTTTCGCCGAGGCTGGAGTGCAGTGGTGCAGTCCTGCCTCCTGCAGCCCCCGCCTCCTGGTTTCAAGCGATCCTCCCACCTCGTCCTCCTAAGTAGCTGGGATTACGAGCTTACACCACCACACCTGCATAATTTTTCTGTGTTTTTACTAGAGATGGGGTTTCACCATGTAGGCCAGGCTGGTCTCAAACTCCTGACCTCAAGTGATCCGCCCTCCTTGGCCTCCCAAAGTGCTGGGATTACAGGCATGAACCACTGTGTCCAGCCACCAAAACTAATTATGTTTAAACATGAACTCTTTTTTTTTTTAATTAAAAATTTTTAAAAATTTTATTTACATTAAAATGGAGATGGGATCTCACTATGTTGCCCATGCAGGTTTTTTAAACTCCTGGGCTCAAAGGTCCTCCTGCCTTGGCCTCCCAAAGTGTTAGGATTACAGGCGTGAGCCACCACACCCAGCCAGTGAACTCTTCTTAATAAAGCTTTAAAATTTGCAAAAGTTTAGGTTGAGTTTTTAAAAACTAGGAAGACAGACTAGAAAAAAGAAAACAGATTCAGAGCTAAACAGTGTTAACATTTTGGTGGGTAACCTTTTATATTTTTTTTTCCTAGACAAGTGCACAACACACATGTTGAAAAATTAAAGGATTTTGATGAAAGTGATGGCAATAGGTCTTTGGAGGTTTTTTCCTTCTCCGTTAAATCTGTGTCTTTGGTTTTTTTGTTCATTATAGTCCCATGCTTCATCTCATCCAAATTCCATTAATTAAGTACTACTTTATTCCAATACACAATTAATTAAGGGAATCAATAGATTCTTCTGAAATTCTTAAAGCTGGAAGCATTTAATAGAACTGTTTCCCAGGCACTCAGTTTTAAGCATTTAATTAGAATTTATGTGAAATATGAGTTACTGTGCAACGTTTTTAAAAACAATACCAAGTACTGGCCAGGCGTGGTGGCTCACACCTGTAATCCCAGCACTTTGGGAGGCCAAGGCAGGCAGATCACCTGAGGTTGGGAGTTCAAGAACAGCCTGACCAACATGGAGAAACCTCATCTCTACTGAAAATACAAAATTAGCTGGGCATGGTGGCACATGCCTGTAATTCCAGCTACTCCGGAGGCTGAGGCAGGAGAATGTCTTGAACCTGGGAGGTGGAGGTTGCTGTGAGCTGAGATCATGCCTTTGCACTCCAGCCTGGGCAACAAGAGCAAAACTCTGTCTCAAAAAAAAAAAAAAAAAAAAAACAAGTACGGCATTGAATCCTCTAATCGTTCAATTCAGTATCATTTATTGACTACCAAAGAACATATTTTTTCCACTTTGGGTCCCCCAGACTGGTTACTGAAGAGAATTGTGCAGGAAAAATGAAAGAACAGATTTTGTCTTTTAACATTAAGTTAGCCAACAGCTAGATGACTATATAGTCAATGATTTGACTGCCTTATGCTAGACATAAAACAGCTGAGCTTTCCTGTTTAAGGAAATTATTTTTTAATAACGTACACATTACAAAGTTAAAGAAATATTGTCCACCATAGAAAATCTACATAATGCAGAGAAACATAAAGAAGAAAACAAAAATTACTATGAATCTTTGTTAAATTATAAAAACAAGAATTGCATCTGTAATTTTGAGTCTTGCCTTTTTTCACTGGACATTGAGTTGGCGGCATTGTCTATGTCATTAAATAATCTCTGAAAACATGACTTTTGATAGCTAGGAAGGACTTACAAATCAGTCAGCAAAGCCACTGGTACCTGGGGAAGCCAGCTTATGTTTCGTGCTTGCTCTGAGTGACCAACACATGGTAGTTGGTGGCTCGGCCCTCCTCCCTGCCTCCTACCACACTGTGCTGTACCTCTGCTCCTGGATTCGGACATTCACGTGAATTGTGTGCATTTGCTGTGGGCTTTTGTAACTCTGAGCGTGAATTTTTTTGCCTGTGTGCTTGTTTAGGGTTTGCTACTCAACAAGCAGAAATCATTGTGTCCGCACTGGTCAAGATCCTGGAAGCCAACATGGACGTTGTCTACAAAGATATGGTCACCAAGATGCAGCAGGTTAGCCTTGTCGGGTGGCTTAGCAAATCAGGACTGTGAAGATGGGGTATTGTTTGTAGTAATGTTTTCATGTAATTTTTTAGATAATACCCAGTTGAAAAGTATATAGTAACTTTTACCATGATTAAGAGGCAAAAGATTACAGTGGCATAAAAAATACTTACTCAGAGCTATTTAGTCAACAGTTGTAGAATTGTTATGCCTGAAAGCTCACTGTTCAAAATTATTCCAGTGAAATATACTTTAATAAATGGAGACATGGCCTGAATTGCAGTATTATAGCATCATGTTCTCAAGTCTTCAGATCACCACCCTTTTAGCTGTGATTCACTTGGTAATGATAACCAGATATGTGGCTTTTGTTTTCTTTGTGTTTTGGGTGTTTTTTTTGAGACAGGGTCTCACTCTTTCACCCAGGCTGGAGTGCAGTGGTGCAGTCTCAGCTCACTGCAGCCTTGGCCTCCTGGGTTCAAACAATCCTCCCAAGTAGCTGGGACTACACGTGTGCACCTGCTACAACTGGCTAATTTTTGTACTTTTTGTAGAGATGGAGTTTCACCATGTTGCTTAGGCTGGTCTCGAACTCCTTGGCTCAAGCAATCCTCCTGCCTTGGCCTCCCAAAGTATTGGGATTACAGGTGTGAGCCACCTTGCCTGGCCAGATATGTGTTTTTTTTTTTTCCTTTTCCTTTTCCACTTTTGGAATAAAGGATGACTTTACTGAACCTCTTCTTGTGTCCACATTCTGGTTTCTCAATAAGAAAATAGCACGTTGAGATGATAGGAAGTGGACTTTTTAGGGTAGACTAGATTATGTGTTTTGTTTTTCTTTTCCTAGGAAATCACTTTTCAACAAATAATGTCTCAGATTGCGAATGTGAAAAAGGATATGATTATTTTGGAGAAGAGTGAATTTTCAGCCCTCAGAGCAGAAAATGAGGTAAAACAGCCACTCACACTTAGAAAGTTGATTATATTAAGACATTGAGATAAAATATATACACATAAAAGATCTCACATAAGTGTGCATCTCAGTGAATTTTCATACAGTGTGTACTTCCAGTCAGATCAAGCAGGAAAACTTGACCAGTGTCCCAGAAGTCCTTCTCATGCCTCTCAGTTGCCCCTGCCGCAGAGGAAACTCTGTCCTAGCTGATAACACCATTGACCAGTTTCGCCTATTCTAGAACCATTTGATGGTATCATGCTGTGTGTCCTGTAGCAAGAGATCATTTTTTTCATTGTCTGTAGTCTTACGTGAATATGCCCCATCATTCTATTGTAATGTAAATTAGAATTGTTTCCAGTTTTTGGCTATTTTGAATAATTGCTGCTGCAAAATATTTCTTGCATTCCTTTAAATAGGGCATATGGGATCAGCATGTAAATAAGTGCTCTCTCTGCATCTTTTATTTTCAGTCATTTTTAAAGTCCTCTAGGGAAGGCCATTTATTGCCTGTTGACCCTAGCCTTGTAAGAAACCTTCTAGCAAAAAGTAAAGTGGTAAAGTTTCAGATTCTCTAGGTTGTCCTTGAAATCAGTTAATTGAGGGTAGAATTAGTTAAAAGATAAACTGAAGGAGATACTAAATAAAGCAGAGTTACTGAAGGCAAATGTGTATGCCAAACACAACTGAATTAACTTTATGTAGCCTTCAAGATGAATTCAAACTTATTTCAAGATACATGTGTTGTAATGCCATTGTGCAGTCAATACGGTGTTCTGAATGGAGGAAAAACTTGAAGAACTTGTGCATAAATACATATTGTAATATTTGTTGATTACTGCATTTTATGTTGTTCTTTCTAAAGACTTATTTTTTAATGTGTTTTTAGAAAATAAAACTCGAACTACATCAGTTAAAGCAACAAGTAATGGTAAGATTCACTTTCCTGTTTGTTGGCTTGTTTGTAATTATATAAACTTATTAATAAGTGTAATATTAGAAATGAATATTTTTACAACTTAATTCTATGTGAAATGTTTGTGTAATATGCCTCAAAAGTACACATTGGAAGATTTAGCTAAGAACACAGCCAATGAATGAATTACTGTTGTGTGTAACGATATTCATTAAGAAAATTGTGGCCGGGCACGATGGCTAATGCCTGTAATCCCAGCACTTTGGGAGGCTGAGGCGGGTAGATCACCTGAGGTCAGGAGTTCGAGACCAGCTTGGCCAACATAGTGAAACCTTGTCTCTACTAAAAATACAAAAATTAGCTGAGCATGGTGGTGGGCGCCTGTAATCCCAGCTACTTGGGAGACTGAGGCAGGAGAATCACTTGAACCCGGGAAGTGGAGGTTGCAGTGAGCTGAGATTGTGCCATTGCACTCCAGCCTTGGCAACAAGAACGAAACTCTGTCTCAAAAAAGAAAAGAAAAAAAAAATTGTGTTCTAAGAGGAATTAAGTCATTTTTAAGTCAAAGTTTTTCTAAAGTAGCTGCATGGAAGGAACCCTTAAATTCTCTTAGACTGTCTTTAGAGAAACACACATGATTTTTAAATGCTTACTGTGCCAGCTATTTGATGTTTTTTTAAATAGCAAAAATATAGATGTTAAAGGAAAAAAGACTTTGATGTGTATTAGAGAAAAGGCTCTGTGTAAACCAGATTTTAATATTTGGCTGCTTTGAGTCCATCTTTGCTTTCCAAAGTTGTTTCAGATCAGCTTTATTCAGAAGTTATGTTCAGAGATTGTATGAGGAGTCTTGAGGTTAAAAGCAGCAACAGGCCGGGCGCGAAGGCTCACGCCAGTAATCCAGGACTTTCGGAGGCCTGGGTGGGTGGACCACAAGGTCAGGAGTTCGACACCAGCCTGACCAACATGGTGAAACCCCATCTCTACTAAAAATACAAAAATTAGCAGGGCGTGGTAGCATGCGCCTGTAATCCCAGCTACTCGGGAGGCTGACGCAGGAGAATTGCTTGAACCCAGGAGGCAGAAGTTGCAGTGAGCAGAGATCACGCCATTGCACTCTAGCCTGGATGACAGAGCAAGATTCCATCTCAAAAAAAAAAAAAAAAGGCATCAACAACCCACTCTAGACTAGCATAAGCATAGAAGGGGGTTATTTGTGTCTAACTGGGAAGTCCTGGGATGGGCTCCGGATGTGGCGTGGCCGGAGTTCCCTGATGCCAGGAGGCCTAGGTCCATTTCTCTGGAAGCCCCTGGCTCTGTCCTTCCCTGGGCTGCCTCCCCTAGGATAGGGATAGTGGGGGCAGTGGTCCCGCCGTCACATCCTCAGAGAGTTTGGGTTTCTTAATTTGGATTTCTCCTTCTTTGTTGTTTGCCTTCCTTTTAGGATGAAATGATCAAAGTCCGAACAGATACCAAATTAGACTTCAACCTAGAAAAGAGCAGAGTAAAAGAATTGGTACGTTCCTTTACTAAAAATGCATTATGAATTTATTTTTGGTATGGAATGCTTGTTTAAGCCTAAGTTTATATAAATGCATAGGTACTGTTAAATATCTGTTTATCAGTGTTAAGCTGTATTTTCTCCATTATATTCATTTTGGATTTAGACTTAAATTTGATGCTTTCAAAAGTAACATTAAAATTAAAATCCTAGTCAAATTAGTCAATTTGACTCTTTGTTTCAGAAATTATAGATATATGTTACATAGACATTCATAAATTAAATGCAATCTTCATCTATTTAATACTGACTTAAATCTTCATAGGTCTTGATCTTGCAAAAGTTAAGTTGATTATCTCAGGCTTGAATAATAGTAAATTATTAATATTAAGTAATATTAAATTATACACTGGAATTCAAGATTAAAACATTTCTGGGCTGGGCGCGGTGGCTCACGCCTGTAATCCCAGCACTTTGGGAGGCCAAGATGGGCAGATTACCTGAGGTCAGGAGTTGGAGACCAGCCTGCCTGCGCAATATGGTGAAACCCTGTCTCTACTAAAAATAAAAAAAATTAGCCGGGCCTGGTGGCGGGCACCTGTAATCCCAGCTACTCAGGAGGCTGAGGCAGGAGAATTTCTTGAACCCAGGAAGCAGAGGTTGCAGTGAGCTGAGATCATGCCACTGCTCTCTAGCCTGGGCGACAAGAGCAAAACTCAGTCTCAAAAAAAAAAAAAAATTCTATGTTGTATTTTAAATGCAGTGAGAAGTTGTGAGGGTATTTTGTTTTGTTTTGTTTTGTTTTTGGTGTTTTTGAGACAGAGTCTCACTCTGTTGCCGAGGCTGGAGTGCAGTGGCACCACGTCAGCCACTGCAGCCTCTGTCTCCTGGGTTCAAGCAATTCTCCTGCCTTGGCCTCCCGAGTAGCTGGGATTACAGGTGCCGCCACCACGCCTGGCTAGTTTTTATATTTTTAGTAGAGACAGGGTTTCACCATGTTGGCCAGGCTGGTTTCAAACTCCTAACCTCAAGTGATCTGCCCACCTTGTCCTTCCAAAGTGCTGGGATTACTGGAGTGAGCCACCGTGCCCAGCCTAAGTGTGTTTTAATAAAGATTTGTGTCAGGTTGCCTGTAGTGATTTTTAACCCTGACTGAATCTTCTGCTGTCTTTTTGCTTGGACTTTATTTGAATTTGGTTAACATTGGGTGCCTTTTTTATTCTCAGCATAATGAGAAATAGGACAGAGAGAGCATCTTGCACCAACACAAAACTGAATACACATGCAGAAACTGAGTACTCACAACTGTTTGTTGTCTTCACATTTTTGACAGTTTGCTTTTAATTAAAATGTGCTATAATAATAAATGAAGCTAATACTGAAACTCAAAAAAGTAACCTACTTGTATTTTGGAACTGCCACTGGATTTCAAGAGTTAATCCGAGCTTCGTTATACAAAACAATTATTAAGGCTGTCTTTCTAGTCTTACAACAACAGTCTCCACCCATAAAGATTAAATCACCTAGTATTACTAAAATAGTTAATGGCTATAGCATGTCACTGGTGTCCAGAAGAGGAGAAACTCTTTTGGTTACCTTTGTCTTTACGGGTTGTGTACTCAAGAAGAACCGAATTCACTTACGAAGGAAAATGACTGCATGTAGCTAACCAATCTGGGAAAAACTACGTCAAGGACATCAGGAAATACAGGGCATGAATGTAGATGAAAGCCAGTGAATTTTTTAAAAATTTTATGTGGAGTCATTTTAATAACATAACTAGGCTGATACATATGTACATTTTTCAATCATGTAACATTTAGATTTTACTCATTTTAAGTCAGTGACATCATCCAGCAAACAAAAATTTTCCAGATATTTTTCCACAGTTACAGTTTTCGTCTTTAAGCCAAAATGAAAAAATTTCTGCCGGGCATGGTGGCTCACACCTGTAATCCCAGCACTTTGGGCGGCCGAGGTGGGTGGATCACCTGAGGTCAGGAGTTCGAGGCCAGCCTGGCCAACGTGGTGAAACCCTGTCTTTACTAAAAATACAAAAATTAGCTCGGCTTGATGGCAGTTGCCTGTAGTCTCAGCTACTCGGGAGACTGAAGCAGAAGAATCATTCGAACCCGGGAGGCAGAGATTGCAGTGAGCCGAGATCACACCACTGCACTCCAGCCTGGGTGACAGAGCAAGACCCTGTCTCAAAAAAAAAAAAAAAAAAAGAAAGAAATTTCATTCTTCAAATATTCATATTTTTAAATTATTGGATATATAGAGTGGATCCATTCAGTGTTCTTATAAAATAAGAAAAGTAAAGCTTACAATATTTTGCAGATTTGATAATACAGCACTCAAAATACTTAACCTGATTTTATTTTACTTGAATTTACTAGTTAACTATGCTGATAAATATAATTTACATGTAATTATTTTATCTGGAGTGACGATATTGACCTTAATCTCCAGGAAGCAACCAATGCACAGAGTTTCAATTAAATCCTATCCATCATGACAGTAACTTTTTCTACATGACACAAAAGTGTCTTCATGGTATATTTGAACAGTAACTGTGACTATGAATTGTTCTTGTAGTCTTTTTTTAGTGTGTCATTATTTTAATTTCAATAGGTTTTGGGGGAATAGGTGATGTTTGGTTACATGAAGAAGTTATTTAGAGGTGATTTCTGAGATTTTGGTGCCCCCATCACCCTAGCAGTGTACACAATGTGTAGTCTTTTGCCCCTCACCCACCTTCCACCCTTTTCCCCCAGTTCTCAAAGTCCGCTGTATCATCCTTTTGCCTTTGCATCCTCATAGCTTAGTTCCCATCAAGCCAGTGAATTTATGTGATTTAGTACCCTAACTGGGAGGTCATTCTTGGTAATCAAAAACTTAGATTACTCTGAAGCACAAGGTAGTAGTAAATTATAAAGCTAGTGTGTTTGTTACATGCATTGGTGAAGATGAGTTTTTTGGCTTTCATTCTTTTGATAAAGTTACAATGTTAAATATTAAATTAAAAATTAACTATGATATTTACAGCCAGTTCCAAAAGCAGTATGGCATATAAACTTCTGGGACATGGGGATATATAGCTACATAGATGTTATTTTTAAAACCATGGCAGCATCAAGATTTAGGCTTTTCTTTTGTGGGTGAGTCAATGTTGAGTTAATGAAGACAAGTTTAGTGATGCACAAAATCTTGTTCCACGCTGCCCTCTAGTGGTGATCTGATGCACAGGGCTCTCCTGGTCTGAAACCCTGAGGTTTAAAGAGCGTTCATTGTTCTTGGTTTTACAACCTACTCCTTGGCTTAGGGTTTTGGGGTTTTTTGTTTTTGTTTTTCTCTCTCTCTCTCTTATTTTTTGTTTTACTTCTAAGTTCCCCGTAGTCCCAGGAGAACATTTTACAGCTAGAAAGTTTCTATATATTTCAAAGCATTAACTTTTTCTCTGTATAACAAGGTTAATGTAGGTCTTAAAAGTCTTCATTTAAATTACTCATTGTGATTTGCTCAATTAAATCCTGTTGCCTACTACTAAGGAGATAAGTCTGATTTCAATCTTATTGTCTCCAAAACTGCACTAAATCTTTTCACTGACATTAATAACCAAAGGTGAGATACTTTAACTCTGGGTAGAATTAGTTCCTTTAGTAACACTGGATTATGACTATGCCCAAATGGGTTTTTTTATTGTTATTAAAACCAACATGTGCAGGAGGCTAAGGCAGAATTGCTTTAACCTGGGAGGCAGAGGTTGCAGGGAGCCAAGATCAAGCCACTGCACTCCAGCCTGGGCAATAGAGTGAGACTCCATCTCAAAACAAAAAAACAAACAAAAAAAACCAACATGTGGTGAGTTAGTGTATTTATGTATTTACATTGTGTTTTATAATCACAGCACGTCTTTGTCATAGAATAGTAATCCTTGCCACTGTTTTTTCCCCAACTTCATGCTTTTCCTGTCTTGTGTTGAGACTCAAGTAATGACTTGTTTTGCTACTAATTATGATGGGATAGCGCCTAAATTGAGTTGAGTCTCCATTTTCAACCCTCTTAAAACCAAAAACCATATGACTCAGCATCCGTGGAAATTGGTCCCCAGAGAGTGCTGCTACAACAGTGGGAGGGACCTAAAGCCATCACAGGAAAGATGCAGGGGGAAGTGATAGATGACTAAGGAAATCCAGATATTGGAGGAATGAGTAAGTATAAATAAGAAACTTTAGCCAGCATGGTAGGTCATGCCTGTCATCCCGGCACCTTGGGAGGCCGAGGTAGGCAGATTACTTGAGCTCGGAAGTTTGAGACCAGCCTGGGCAATACGGCAAAACCCCATCTCTGAAAAAAAACAAAAAGAAACTTCAAATAACAGATATAAAGAGGCAGGTAGGCTACTTCATCCCAGAGTTGACTTTCTGGTGTTACATATTCTAGGAGTTTACTGAGACCAGAATATTTAAGGCACCAGAGAAGGAGAGGAGAGAGGAGTAGATCAGAATCTGACCCATGTTATGTGTTTATTTCAGCATTCATTGAACGAAAAGAAGCTGCTGGAATTGAGAACAGAAATAGTGGCATTGGTGAGAAATGAGACTTTGATTTTTCTTTGTCATTGTACTCATCTTTGCTTCATCCCACGCATGGTTGTTTGTAATGATAATAGGAACTTATATGCAGGTTTACTGTCATGGGAATTTTTTACATTGTGCTAAAATACACACAACATAAAAATGATGATCTTAACCATTTTTAAGTATACAGTTCAGTGGTATTAAGTACATTCACATTTTGGGGCAACCATCGCCACTGTCTATCACAGAACTCTTTATTTTGCAAAATTGAAACTCTGCACCCTTTATACATTCCCTTTTCCAGCCCCTGGCAACCTCCTTTCTACTGTCTGTGGATTTGACTATTCTACATGCCTCATATAAATAGAACCATAGTGTTTGTCTTTTTGTGGCTGGCTTATTTCACTTAATACAACGTCCTGAAGGTTCATCCATGTTGTTGCAATGACAGGACTTTCTTCCTTTTTAATGCTGATTAGTATTCCATTATTTGTATATACCACATTTTCTTTATTCATCTGTCAAGGGCACTTGTGTTGCTTCCACCTGTTGACTTTGGTGAATAGTGCTGCAGTGGGCGTGGGTGCACAGATGTCTGTTGGGACCCCTGCTTTCAGTTCTTGCGGGTATATGTGCAGAAGTGGAATGCCACAGGATTTTTTTGCACTTCACAAAATATTTGGGTATCTTAATGGAAGATAGTTATCCTATGAAAGATTTAACTTTCTTAATGAAAGTTTCCTTTTCTTTTCTTCTTCTTTTTTTTGAGATGGGGTCTTGCTCTGTCACCCAGGCTGGAGTGCAGTGGTGCAATCTCAGCTCCACTGCACCCTCCTTCACCTCAGCCTCTAGAGTAGCTGGGACCACAGGTGTGCACCACCACACCCTGCATGAAAGTTTGTTTTTCTGAACGAAAGTTTTACTAAGAAAGTTTAAATCTCACTAATTGAAGAATAGTGAGGAATGGAAAAGTCTTATTCTATTTTTAATTTATAGCATACATTACTCCTTTTCCATACTGTATGGAACCTGGGGCCTCTGAAACACCCAAGAGGCTTTCATGAGAGAATTCCAGAATCTTGGGATATTTCTCTGGCATAATTTTCTACTCATCCAGGCATTTCTTTCTTTCTTTCTCTGCCTGAATTGGTAGATTCCGTTGCTCTAGGAATTTTAGTGAAGCATTGCCATGGTTTTTATGCATTAATGCAGTTATACAACCCCCTGTAAGGTCGGCCAAACCCACTGCCTTTTTGAGGGTTGATTATGTATCCAGTTTAACTGTATTGTATTTGGGGAAGGACACAGATTGGCCCTGGGTAGCCAAGCCTCATAGCAATGAAACACTTGATATTTGAACATGAAAGAAGAAAGTTTTTTAAAAATATGACTAGAAATAGCTCAAGACAAGCACTGCCGCTTTTACATGATCTAAGACTCCATTTCTTGAAAACATTTTTGAGTTTACTGTATATCTTTGACTAAGGAGGATTTAGAAGGATGAGACGTAGCCGTTGCCTTTTTTTTTTTTTTTTTTTCTTTTTTTGAGACGGGGTCTCGCTCTGTCGCCCAGGCTGGAGTGCAGTGGCCGGATCTCAGCTCACTGCAAGCTCCGCCTCCCGGGTTCAGGCCATTCTCCTGCCTCAGCCTCCGGAGTAGCTGGGACTACAGGCGCCTGCCACCTCGCCTGGCTAGTTTTTTGTATTTTTTAGTAGAGACGGGGTTTCACCCTGTTAGCCAGGATGGTCTGGATCTCCTGACCTCGTGATCTGCCCATCTCGGCCTCCCAAAGTGCTGGGATTACAGGCTTGAGCCACCGCGCCCGGCCGCCGTTGCCTTTGAGAACAGACTGGCCTCATACTGCCACATCATTTATATAACAACCTAGAGCTTACAAATGCTTTTTCACATAGATTATCGCATTTGACTCTCTAAACAATCCAGGTAAAGGCAGGGCCACTGGTTTGGTTGTTTCATTTTGTTCTGTTTTCATTTTTCCAAATAGAAGAAAACTAAGGCCTAGAGAGGTTAAGGGTCCTGACCAATGCAGCGTAGCATTAGGATCTTAGCACTGAGACTAAAGCCCAGGCCTCCGTAGTCTTACCCAGGTTTCCCTGTGACTACACCCCATTGGGAATGAGCTATCAGATGGTGAACAGAGGGGACATGCTGTGGTCTAACGCTGTGACTCTCTTCATTTTAAAAGCATGCCCAGCAAGATCGGGCCCTTACCCAGACAGATAGGAAGATCGAAACTGAGGTTGCTGGCCTTAAAACCATGCTTGAGTCACACAAGCTTGATAATATTAAATATTTAGCAGGTAAGCTATTTTATATCTATTTAAATCAACCTGAAAAGAAAATAAATATATAAAATAAGTCATTGACAGATACTGCATTTCATTGATTCCAACACTTTCTGAAATATGTTAACATCTCTGAAACTGGAAAGCATCTTACAGTTTCTAATAGATGAAGTATCATACTTTAATTGGCACTTTTTCTTTCTTGGTAGTGAATAAAGTAATTGTGTACTTTATAATTGATAGAATTGGAAATTTGATAAGATACTGTAATGGAAGTATAGTTATTAGGGATTTTTTTTTTTTTTTTTTGAGACGGAGTCTCGCTCTGCCGCCCGGGCTGGAGTGCTGTGGCCAGATTTCCGCTCACTGCAAGCTCCGCCTCCCGGGTTTACGCCATTCTCCTGCCTCAGCCTCCCGAGTAGCTGGGACTACAGGCGCCCGCCACCTCGCCCGGCTAGTTTTTTGTATTTTTTTTTTTAGTAGAGACGGGGTCTCACCGTGTTAGCCAGGATGGTCTCGATCTCCTGACCTCGTGATCCACCCGTCTTGGCCTCCCAAAGTGCTAGGATTACAGGCTTGAGCCACTGCGCCCGGCCTAGTTATTAGGGATTTTAAGGAGATTCAAGACAGGAAATACTTTATGGATAAAATGGAAGGTGTTTCAGTTGTAATCTTTCTGCTTCAATTGGCGACACTCCTTTTAAGGAGTTACTTTACTTTCGAGATTTTTGACCCAAAAGAGAGAATGAACATTCATGTACCACCCCTGCACCCAAATTAACCATTATTTCAAGTCAGATTTAGCATCTTGGATTAATGAAATATTTTAAGGTCACAGCAGTATTTAACAGTGAAGTGTTGTTCTTTATATTAAATTGTGTGTCCCTGTCTATATAGTGCATATACGTAGACCTTGTGACCACATAATTTTTGTGATTCGAAATGTTTATTGAAAAATTTTCTTAGCCTAGGCAACACAGTGAGACCTGGTCTCTACAAAACAATTTAGCCAGGCATGGTGTCATCCGCCTGTAGCTTCAGCTTCTTGGGAGGCTGAGGCAGGAGGATCGCTTGAGCCCAGGAGTTTGAGGCGCAGTGAGCTGTAATCACACCATTTCATGGTACACTCTACCTGGGTGCCAGATGAGACTGTGTCTCTGAAACAAGAAAATAAAATAAGGGGTATGGGATTTGTTTTTTCAGTAGGTAGGTGTTTCACGGAATATGGCACATCAGTGAGCAATCTAAGTTTCTAGGTTTTCTTAGGAAATAAGTGAATAAGTGTGTGTTTTCTTAAAAAACAGATGTTCCCTCAAGTAACTTAATAGAACTAATGGTACTCTCAATTGTTTCTTTCTTACAGGGTCTATATTTACATGCCTAACAGTAGCTCTGGGATTTTATCGCCTGTGGATCTAATAAAGTGTCTATTTAAAGAGATTTCTACTGTTTTGCCTTAAGAATACCAGATTGTTGACCAGGCACAATGGCTTACGCCTGTAATCCCAGCACTTTGGGAGGCCAAGGCGAATGGATCACCTGAGGTCAGGAGTTCGAGACCAGCCTGGCCAACATGGTGAAACCCCATCTCTACTAAAAATACAAAAATTAGCTGGGTGTGGTGGCACACGCCTGTAATCGCAGCTACTTGGGAGGCTAAGGCAGGAGAATCACTTGAGCCCGGGGGCAGAGGCTACAGTGAATTATGGACACTTAACTAAGATAAAGAAGTCAGGTATTCCATAGCCATTCCTTATCTCCTTTCCGCTTAGTTGACTTTCTAACTGAGCGGCGCACAGTGCATGGAAGACTCCACTCAGCCAGACCAGGGAGCTTGGTCTTGCCTGTGGTTCACACCAACAGCAAACATTGGTATAATTCTCTACAACTTAAATCTTTGGCATATAGAGGATTTGAGGGTCTCCATGTTCAGGGTACAGTGGCTTTAATAAGTGCTGGAAAATCACTGAAGCTAAACCAAGAGCACCAGATCCTCTTTATCTAAATACCCAGTCTCTAACATGAGGTAGTCCCTGTACCAGAGTGTTGTTTCAGCTGTAGTTGGTGGTTATGTTAATAAGACAGCTGTACCTCTACCTTCTTTTCTTTTGATTTCCATTGTCTTGGTAAGTTATTATTAGGGTTATTTTTAATGTGCCTTCCAGCCAGAAAAATCAGCTGTCTAATGAAGCATTGCAATTGTAATGGGGACTCTTTTACCTCTTATAATGCAAGATTTTCCCTCCTCCCTCCCTCTTCTCCACCTCTTTCCTTCATGGTCTGTGAACTGTAATAATACTGCACTGGTGTTATTACCTACCTAGAAAACCTGCTGATTCTTAGCATGGAAATCTGCTTCAGTTTGTAGGATGAAGTCTGCTTCCTTCTGGTCTTCATTTACTTTTTATACAAGGGATGCACTCAGCTCTCCATGTGTAAGATATCTAGATGATGGATACATATTTCATAAATGAAATTTATGTCATTAATGAATATCCCCTTGCCCACAACCAGCTCAGGCTTTCAAAATTTGAGAATGGTCATGCCACCCAGCATCGTAATCTAGATTGACTAATTCTGTTGTTAAAAACATTCTCATACCTACCTTACCTTTATATTGAAAACAAATTACAGATACAACTGGGGTTATTCTGGAAAAACACATTCTCTTTTTTTTTTTGAGATGGAGTCTCGCACTGTCGCAGGGCTACAGTGCACGGGTGTGATCTCTGCTCACTGCAACCTCCGCTTCCCGGGTTCGAGCGATTCTCCTGCCTCAGCCTCCTGAGTAGCTGGGATTACAGGTGCCCACCACCACGCCCAGCTAATTTTTGTATTTTTAGTAGGGACGAGGTTTCACCATGTTGGCCAGTCTGGTCTCTAACTCCTGACCTCATGATTCACCCGCCTTGGCCTCCCAAAGTGCTGGGATCACAGGCATGAGCCACTGCGCCTGGCCTGTTCTCATCTTGTTCAAATTACTGGCACATGGGCAAGAATAAGCATTTTGGAGACAATGACATTGATAGAACCTTTTCTGCCTTTCTCTGCATACACACATATGCACACAGGTACAGCGGAGGAGCCACAGGCAGGTTTTTTGATCAGTTTGGTGAATACATTACTTGTTGTCACTGTTTCAATCACATTGGTAAAAAAAAGAGTTACCTTTTGTCCTTTGGATGTCATGTCTAAACTTTGGAAAATATAAATCATTGCCCTTTTAGAGAATGTTTGTGTAGTCCAAAGATTCTGAGCTCCATATGATATGAAAATCAAGTACTTTTGCAAGAGCAATAGCAGTTTCAAAGTGAAATATTATAATTTAGTCTTTTCCAAGTAGATCAAAAATTCTTAACTGATCAATAAAATATGTTATCAATATATTGTCCCCCTTTCAGAGAAAAGTCCCCAGAAGAGACTGCACACTTAGCAATTGCCCTCATTATCAAAGGCCTAGGTGAGTGGCAGAAAGGGCCATATGCAATTATGTATCAAGGTAAACATTACCTAACCTTGTGTAGCTTAAAAACTGAAGTGTCCTTGTATCCTGATAACATATTTTTAAAATAACATATGGTGGGGTGACATTTTTGCATCTGCTGAAAGTTTTCTCACATGTCATTCTTCCTCATGATAGCGGGCTGCATCATTCTGGCACTTAATTTGGGTGTTCGATTTTCCTGTAGAGTTCTTTGCAGTACAGCATAGCCTCTTTTTGGCCTTGGGAACAGTGAACTCTTTTCTTTTGATGGTGTGGATTGCATGCATATCTGGAGTGAGGAGGGTTCAGGACTGTTTCGCTTTATTTGGTCAAATCTATTTGAAAACCATTTGAGCCCAAAATACAAGTGTGCCCTTCCCACTTCTGGCTCAAGCATCTGTGAGCCGACTAGACGTAATATTAAAACTTCCTGAGCCTGGGTGCGGTGGCTCACGCTTATCATCCCAGCCTTATAATCCTAGCACTTTGCGAGGCCAAGGCGGGCAGATCACCTGAGGACAGGAGTTGGAGACCAGCCTGGCCAACATGATGAAACCCCGTCTCTACTAAAAATACAAAACTTAGCCAGGCGTGGTGGCGCACACCTGTAATCCCAGCTACTTGGGAGGCTGAGGCAGGAGAATCGTGTGAACCCAGGAGGCATAGGTTGCAGTGAGCTGAGATTGCACCACTGCAACACTCACTGCAACGAGACTCGCCCACAGATGAGATCTGCCTGGGCGACAGAGTAAGACTCTGTCTCAAAATAAAGAAATAAATAAGTAAATAGAACCTTCTGAGCTACCCTGGCTTATAAGGATTCAGATTACTTGAGGAAATTAGGCATTAGCACTAGGAAGAGGGAAGATGGCTGGCAAAACTTGTAGCTAGCAACCTGTGTGTAGCACAGCGGGAACTAATCATAGCAAGATCCTGAACACATACCCTTCTAGGTGCAGGTGGAGGGAACGACGTCCAATGCCTGAAGCAGCACCTCACATGGACAGAATGTCTGTACTTCCCTCTCCTGCACGAATCACTCGTCATTCTTAGAGGGCTCCCCTGCATTCCTTCTTTTCTTCTCTCCCCTCCCCTGCCTTTTATGTTTTCTAAAGAATCTGAACTCCGATTTCCATGCTCTCCTGCTGCATTAATGAGCAAAACCTGCTTGTGTGCACAGTTCTTTACTGGAAACACAACTTTTCGTTTCTGTATTGGTTTTACTGTCATCCAGTTTTCTAGCTTAATATCTAGCAAAACTAAATCTGAATGTACTCGCTTTTTCCATTAAGTATGCCAAGCAGCTCAGTTGAAAGGCTTGACTCAAACCAGAAGTCTTGCTGGAATTCGTCTCTGAACACTTGAAAAACAGAAAGCCTGAGCCACAGCAAACATGCCTCTGTGTGCCGGGATAGCCTTTGTCTCCACTTCCATGTGGCTTTTCCCTTTGTAGCTATGCTTGGTGACATAATCTTCCCTCTTCATTTCTAGCCGCCTCCTTTCAAGCCTGTCTGTTAATTAACCATGTCAGTACTGGCAAGCAATTATCTTCCCCCACCCTAACATGTGATCTAAGAATTTTGCAAAATTCTAAACAAATATAGAGATGTTATAATAGAATTCATGTCTAGAAAACTTTCAATTCATCAAATTGGTTGTGGCTTTTTTGGCACTAAGGCAAAAACATGTTAACCAGAAATAATTTATTCTTCATGTATGTAAAATATTTGAGAATGTTTAGCCTTTTATAAGAATTTTATTTGGAAAATATTTATCTTTCTACACATTTTACACTTACATTCCTTCGCTGATAACCCAAACAGTTTCTTAACTGTTTTGTTACTTAAGCAGATATTCAATTATGTTTTATTATCTAATAAAGTGTAAGATTCTTACTATCTAAACTATTTAATTCTGTGTGACTCATACACTTTCCTGATCATTCAAATTGAATATGAAAAGCTAGAATAACTATTGCAACTGTTAATTCCAGCCAGTTGTATAATGATAACACTGATGAATTTGTAAGTAAATCTAATACTTGAAAATTTGGGTATAGATAGAAAATAAATTTTAATATAATGTACAAAATAAATTTTCATCATTCAAAATAATTTCTTTAGCATGTTCATGTTATGAGTAGTTTTATACAAGCTACGTGTTTGAGGGGAAATGGTGAGGTTTAAACACAGCTTTTTAGAAATAGACAATTTTTTCTTTTTTTTTTTTTTTTGAGATGAGATACTACTACATGGCCTAGGCTGGATGGAGTGCAGTGGTGCAGTCACTGCTCATGGCAGCCTCGACCTCCCAGGCTGAAGCAATCCTCCCTCCTCAGCCTGGGACCCGAGCAGCTGGGACCATGGGCGTGCGCCACCACACCCAGCTAATTTTCTTCTATTCTTTGTAGAGATGGTGTCTCACTATGTTGCCCAGGCTGGTCTCAAACTTCTAAGCTGTAGCCATCCTCCTGCCTCAGCCTCCCGAGTGCTGCTACTACAGGCATGAGCCACTGCATCTGGCTGAGAAATACACAATTTTTAAAAATACCTGGCCGGGCGCGGTTGGCCTTGTCTGTAATCCCAGTAGTATGGGAGGCCAAGGCGGGTGGGTCACTTGAGCCCTGGAGTTCAAGACTAGCCTGGCCAACATGGTGAAACCCTGTCTCTACAGAAAATAGAAAAATTAGCTGGATGTGGTGGGACACACCTGTAGTCCCAGCTACTCAGGAGGCTGAGGTGGGAGGATGGCTTGAGCCCCGGTGGTAGAGGCTGCAGTGAGCTGTGGTTGTGCACTCTAGCCTGAGTGACACAGCCAGACCCTGTCTCAAAATAAAATAAAAATAACTATAAGGATTCATGGATATCCTAATCAGGCTAGCTTGAGCAAAACAAAAAGGAATATCTTTTTTTTTTTTTTTTTTTTGAGACAGAGTCTCACTCTGTTGCCCAGGCTGGAGTACAGTGGCACGATCTCGGCTCACTGCAAGCTCCACTTCCTGGGTTCACGCCATTCTTCTGCCTCAGCCTCCCAAGTAGCTGGGACTACAGGCTCATGCTACCTCGCCTGGCTATATTTTTGTATTTTTAGTAGAGACAGGGTTTCACTGTGTTAGCCAGGATGGTCTTGATCTCCTGGATCAAGACCTTTGGCCTCCCAAAGTGCTGGGATTACAGGCGTGAGTCACCGTGCCCAGCCAAGAATATCCTTTTTTGGCTTATGTTGGGTCAGGAAGGACCAAAAAAATGCCATTGTGAGATCTCCTCTCTGCACCTCTTACCTTCGCTTTTTCTCTGGAGGGCATAATCCTCCCAGACCTGCTTCTTCAAGCACAGAGAGTCTGTGTGTCTGCAGGAAACACCCAGTACATCCCCTTACAGTTTAATGAGTAGCGAGCTCCACCCTGAAAAACCTTGGGAAGGAAGTATCTAAAGTAAGCAGCTGGGGTCACAGGAAGCAGAAGGGTCCTCAGAGGGATGCATACTTTACCTTTCCCTGAGGGCCTGTTGAGCAAATTCCCCACCTCCAAAAAATTGAGCTCTTCTGGAGTCAGCCTGTGTGGGTTGATCTTTAGTGTAATGAATACCTGCTCAGGAGGAGAGGAAAGGAACACCTCGGAAAAGGGGGTAAATGAAACACAGGTCTGGGCACAGTGGCTCACATCTGTAATCCCAGCTCTTTGGGAGGCCAAGGCAGGAGATCACTTGAGGTCAGGAGTTCGAGACTAGCCTGGACCACAAAGCAAAACCCTGCATCTAAAGTGAATGAATGAATGGTAGCCTGGAAATTAATTTCAGGTACATCTCGTTTTCTCCAACCAGAAATCTTGTACCAAAGTTAGAGTCAAACTAGACTTGAGGGGGAACTGCAAAGTTTCACGAAGGCAACCAGCAGATCAGGTAGGCAAAGGTGGTAAATGATTTACAAACTCAACCTTCAAGTTCAAAAATGGTGGGCAATGTGTTAGATTTTAGTCATCCTTCCACATCTCCCCTAGATCCCCATTTCACATCAGTGTTAGGGGAACAAACTGAAAACCTTTTCTTTGCCTTGAGTTTTTTTTTTTTTTTATTGCTTTTTCTTTCTTTTTTTTGAGATGGAATTTTTTGCTCTTGTTGCCCAGGCTGGAGTAAGGTGTTGCGATCCCAGCTCACTGTAACCTCTGCCTCCCGGGTTCAAGCAATTCTCCTGCCTCAGTCTCCCAAGTAGCTGGGATTACAGGCACCTGCCACCACGCCCGGCTAATTTTTGTATTTTTAGTAGAGACGGGGTTTCACCATTTTGGCCAGACTGGTCATGAACTCCTGACCTCAAGAAATCCACCCACCTCCACCTTCTAAAGTGCTGAGATTATAGGCAGGAGCCACCTCTCAGAGCCATGATTTCTTTTTCTTTTCTTTTTTTCTTGTTTTTTGAAACAGAGTCTCGCTCTGTCACCCAGGCTGGAGTAGAATGGCTTGACTGCAACCTCCGCCTTCTGGATTCAAGTGATTCTCCTGCCTCTGCCTCTTGAGTAGCTGGGATTACAAGTGCCCGCCACCACGCCCAACTAATTTTTTTGTATTTTTGGTAAAGACGGGTTTCACCATGTTGGCCAGGCTGGTCTCAAACTCCTGACCTCAGGTGATCTACCCACCTCGGCCTCCCAAAGTGCTGGGATTCCAGGCATGAGCCACCACGCCTGGCTGATTTCTTTAAGAAAATTGTCTTAAAGGCATTTTCTAGAAACAGCTTTCTCTCTGGCATTCCACAGCAGAACTTCACCAGTTGTTCTGCTGCCCATCTTGTCTCCACCTTAATTCGGCAGCTTCTGTAGGAGGTTCTTGCCAAGGACCCAAAGCGGGTGGCCTTCGGGACACTGAAGAGTGGCTGGGGTGGCCACTGCCAGCCACCAAGGTGTAAGCATCAGCATCCTTAAGTAGAGATCAGTGAAATTTTGGTCTTTGTTTACATATCACAAATATACAGATAAGTATTTTTAAGCAACACCTTCCCCAAGGAGTAGTTGAAACATGTAGGCGCTTTATAAGGTCCCAACTTGCCCTTTCAGTTTAAAGTAGTTTTTTTTTTTTTTCTCCACATACTCTGTGTTTCGGTAAACTGATTAGTTGTCCATGATCTGAAGGTTCAGGTCAGCTTAATGTTAAAGCCAGGAAGCGGCACTCCCAATTTCAGCTTAGTGTGGCATATCTGCAGTTAATGTCTTACAACAAAGGTTTTAAAAATACTTCCTACTCCGCCACCTCAGGCTCAACAGGCTCATTCATTCCCCCAGGGGAAAAGACACAGTTGCTTCATAGCATCTTGTCCCCTGTGGCATGAAAGTCAGTGTCCTTTCCTAACACAGAAGTATTTTGTTACTATTTGTCTTTTACATTTGTCTAGTATTTTATGGAGTGCATGAAACTCACAGCCTTCCGAGGGGCGCGTAATAGGCAGTGTCGCTCTCTAAAGAATCTCTGTGAGGTGCAGTGGCTCACGCCTGTAATCCCAGCACTTTGGGAGGTCAAGGTGGGCAGATCACACGGTCAGGAGTTTAAGACCAGCCTGGCCAACATAGTGAAACCCTGTCTCTACCAAAAAAATACAAAAAATAAGCCAGGCATGGTGGTGGGTGTCTGTAATCCCAGCTACTCAGGAGGCTGAGGCAGGAGAATCGCTTGAACCCGGGAGGTGGAGGTTGCAGTGAGCCGAGATTATGCCATTGTACTCTAGCCTGGGCAATAGTGTGAGACTGTGTCTCAAAAAAAAAAAAAATTTTTTTTTTGAATAGACTTTAGACTTCGTGAGGAAAAGATGGAGGCCTAGAGAATCAACACAGTGACCCCATGAAAACACTTACATATATTTTGTTGACATTTGTATTCCATGGATGCTCTCAACTGCAGTTAGTATAAAATGAGCAGTGGCTTACACCTAAGGACTTCTGTTTCTTAAGTCTAAAATGGGTGATCCTCAGGGTTGGATTGGCAGCTCAACAGTGCCTATAAGGATTGGAGCTCCTTTCATCTTTCCATTCTTACCTTCCTACATATGTCATCTTTGAGCTTCAGGCTGGGGGTTTATCTGATCTCAAGGGGGCTGCCACCTCTCCAGGCATCACATCTTCACATGATAGCACCCAGAGGAGGGTGCTATCAAGAAGGGAGGGAGGTGCGAAAGGGCCCTTCTCATATGTCTCTCCTTTAAATCAGGGAGAAAGATATTTTCCAGAATCTTCCTTGCCACAGAAACCCCCACGTGTCTCATAGACCAGGATTGGGTCACACAGACTGGTTGCAAAATGGAATTTTAGCTTTTTCCGCTCCTCTGGTAGGAGGTGGACAAGGGAGAAGAAAGTTGGAAGTGGTTTTTGGATTGGCATTCATCAGCATTGGTTACAGTGTTCACAAAAATAAAACACAGGCTGCACACTAAAGAGAACCATACAGCGAGTGTTAAGTTGTCATCGTTTAGTAGCTGGAAATACTGCAGAATGTCCCCTCCTTTGATTTCCAGTGTCATGTGGTAATTTCAGTTCATTGTGTTTCACATAATTTTACCAGCTCTCTACCGAATCTTAAATTACTTTTTTTTTTAATGTTATGACTAGTTTCTAGGATCCCACTATAATTCTGGATTAACTCAGATGCTTGAGGGGGGAAAAAAAAGTTAACCAAAAAATCCATGGCCGGCGCAGTGGCTCACGACTGTAATCCCAACACTTTGGGAGGCCGGGGTGCATGGATCACCTGAGGTCAGGAGTTCGACACCAGCCTGTTCAACATGGAGAAACTCCGTCTCTACTAAAAATACAAAAATTAGCCAGGTGCGGTAGTGTGCACCTGTAATCCCAGCTACTCGGGGGGGCTGAGGCAAAAGAATCACTTGAAGCCAGGGGGCAGAGGTTACAGTGAGCCGAGATCGTGCCACTGCACTCCAGGCTGGGCGAAAGAGCAAGACTCCATCTCAAAAAAAAAAAAAAAAATCCACATAGGCTGGGCGCGGTGGCTCACGCCTGTAGCACTTTGGGAGGCCAAGGTGGGTGGATGGCTTTTGCTCAGGAGTTTGAGACCAGCCTGGGCAATGTGGTGAAACACTGTCTCTACACAATAAACAAAAATTAGCCAGGTATGGTGGCATACACCTGTAGTCCCAGCTACTCAGGAGGCTGAGGTGGGAGGATCACTTGAGCCTGGGAGGTCAAGGCTGCAATGAGCCATGATTGTGCCACTGCACTCCAACCTGGATGACAGAGTGAAGCCCTCCCTCAAAAAAACAAGAATCCATGTACACACTTGGGCATTTCTCAAAACTCACTGATTTATATGAAGGGACTTCAAAAAGTTTTGTGGAAAAATGGAATTAGAAGATAAAAATTAAAAGTATAAACTTTATTTCTCAATATAAGCTTCATCAAGGTCAACAGTCTTGTAAGCAATGATACCAGCCATGTAGTCCATCCTTAAGGAACTGAGGGTCCTGGGAACTTAACCATATCAATGCAGTCTTTTTTATACTATTAACTGAAGAAAATTGGGTGCCCTTTACAGGTTTGTTTTTTTGTTTGTTTGTTTTTGAGACGGGGATTTGCTCCTTTGCCCAGGCTGGAGTGCAGTGGCACAATCTCAGCTCACTGCAGCCTCTGCCTTCCAGGCTCAAGCCATCCTTCCACCTCAGCCTCTGAGGTGGCTGAGACTACAGGCGTGCCACCACACTCAGCTAATTTTTGTATTTTTGGTACAGATGGGATTTCGTCATGTTGCCCAGGCTGGTCTCAAATTCCTGAGCTCAAGCAATCCTCCTGTCTTGGCCTCCCAAAAGCAATTACAGGAGTGCGGCTACTGTGCCCAGCTTATTTTCTTTTTTTAAAAAAAATTAATTAATATTTTCATTTAAAATAAATTGAGACAGGGTCTTGCTTTCTTGGCCAGGTTGGTCTTGAACTCATGGCCTCAAATAATCCTCCCGCCTCAGCCTCCTAAAGTTTTAGGATTTACAGGAGTGAGCTACTGTGCCTGGCCTGTTTTTTTGGTTTTTTTTTTTTTGGTTTTTTTGAGACATGGTCTAACACTGTCACCCAGGCTGGAGTGCAGTGGCGAGATTTTGGCTCACTGCAGCCTCAACCTTCTTAGCTCAAGCATTCCTCCCACAACAGCCTCCTGAGTAGCTGGGACTACAGGTACGCACCACCATGCCTGGCTAATTTTTTAATTTTTTTTTTTTTCTTTTTGAGGCAGAGTGTCACTCTGTTGCCCAGGCTGGAGTGCAGTGGTACGATCTCGGCTCACTGCAACCTCTGCCTCTTGGGTTCAAGCAGTTCTTCTGCCTTAGCCTCCCAAGTAGCTGGGATTACAGGCACGTGCCACCACACCTGGCTAATTTTTGTATTTTTGGTAGAGATAAGGTTTCACCATATTGGCCAGGCTGGTCTCAAACTCCTGACCTTGTGATCCACACACCTCAGCCTCCCAAAGTGCTAGGATTACAGGCGTGAGCCACCACACCAGGCATGCCCAGCCTGTTTTCAAACTGATGTAATATCCTTCTTCCTGCCTCAAACTAGGTTCTGTTCAGACATGTTATAGCAAGTTAGTGTGCGTTTATGTTGGTGCAAAAACATTTTAAAATCCATACATAGTTTTTTTCATAATATGCATTTTGCATGACCTTTTTGAAGTCCCCTTGTATAGTGTTGGCTTTTCCATATTGTTTTAAATAAAAGTAGCATAACCTAGGTACAACTCCTAAGACAGAGCAGGAATCCTTAGAAGCCTACCAACCGCCCCATAAAATAAAAATGTTTAAAGTATTCAGTTACTTAAAAAAAAATTCCAGGCCGGGCGTGGTGTTCATGCCTGTAAACTTGCACTTTGGGAGACCAAGGCAAGTGGATCACCTGAGGTCAGGAGTTCGAGACCAGCCTGACCAAGATGGCGAAACCCCATCTCTACTAAAAATACAAAAATTATCCGGTCGTGGTGGCATGCGCCTGTAGTCCCTGCTACTTGGGAGGCTGAGGCAGAATTGCTGGAACCCGGTTGTCAGAGGTTGCAGTGAGGAAAGATCGAGCCACTGCACTCCAACCTGGGCAACAGAGCAACACTCCTCAAAAAAAAAAAAAAAAAAAAAAAAAAAAAAAAAAAAAAAA
>NC_045438.1:154788554-154813469 GCF_002776525.5 Piliocolobus tephrosceles
AAAAAAAAAAAAAAAAAAAAAAAAAAAAAAAAAAAAAAAAAAAAAAAAAAAAAAAAAAAAAAAAAAAAAAAAAAAAAAAAAATTCCAGGCACCCAACTAGCCCTAAAAACGAACTATAAGCAAGAAATTACTTACACAATAGCCAAAAAAGTTAAAGTCATGAGATATTTGGTTCCCTATAGAAACCAATGATAACGGCCTGGTGCAGTGGCGCATGCCTGTAATCCCACCACTTTGGGAGGCCAAAGTGGCTGGATCACCTGTCACGAGTTTGAGACCAGCCTGACCAATATGGTAAAACCCGTCTCTACTAAAAATACAAAAATTAGCCAGGCATGGTGGCTGGCGCCTGTAAACCCAGCTACTCGGGAGGCTGAGGCAGGAGAATCACTTGAACCTGGAAGGCAGAGGTTGCAGTGAGCTGAGATCGCACCACTGCACTCCAGCCTGGGCGACAGAGCGAGACTGTCTCAAAACAAAAACAAAAACAAAACGACAACAAAAAAAACTAAAGATAACATCTGAGCATATGTCCCTCAGTTGTTTTTCAGAAACCCAGATCCCCAATGAATGGATCCACTGGCACATAAACCTCAAATAAGGGGAAACTGGGAGCTAAACTCTAACCACTGTTTGTTCTAAATTTCTTCTTCCTGAGCAGCCTACAAAAAGTGATACCCTTGAGCCAGAGCTGCCATTCTTTTTTACTGACCCCAAATATTTAAACAAAGCTCTTTTTTAACCAATTACAAATAAAAAAATCTTTAAATCCACCTACGACCTGTGGGTCCCCACATCGAGATGTCCTCCTTTATATGAGAAGCCAGCCTGTATCCTCCATATATTAATTTATGACTGCCAATAACCTCCCTCTGCCTTCCCGCCTTTAAAAACCCTTACGTGTAAGTCTTGGGTCTTAAGCATGAGCTGCCTGTTTCTCCTTGCTTGACACCCTACAGATAAACACCCCCAGATCACCTGAGGTCAGGAGTTTGAGACCAGCCTGGCCAACATGGTGAAACCCGTCTCTACTAGAAATACAAAAAATTAGCCCGGCGTGGTGGCGCGTGCCTGGAATCCCAGCTACTTGGGTGACTGAGGCAGGAGAATCGCTTGAACCTGGGAGGCGGAGGTTGCAGTGAGCAGAGATCGTGCCATTGTACTCCGGCCTGGGAGACAGCAAAAATCTGTCATAAATAAATAAATAACTAAACGCCCCCCACTTTCTCCCACTACAAGCCTCAATATAGATATTTGATTTTTTTTTTTTTTTTTTTTTTTTTGTGAGGCAGAGTCTCGCTCTGTCGCCCAGACTGGAGTGCAGTGGCCGGATCTCAGCTCACCGCAAGCTCCGCCTCCCGGGTTCCCGCCATTGTCCTGCCTCAGCCTCCCGAGTAGCTGGGATTACAGGCGCCCGCCACCTCGCCCGGCTAGTTTTTGTATTTTTAGTAGAGACGGGGTTTTACCGTGTTAGCCAGGACGGTCTCGATCTCCTGACCTCGTGATCCGCCCGTCTTGGCCTCCCAAAGTGCTGGGATTACAGGCTTGAGCCACCGCGCCCGGCCAGATATTTGATCTTACTACACCGGGCAAGTAGACCCTAGTTCGGCTCGATAACACCCCCTTCCCTTTAAAGGGGGCAGGAGTAGAATTCCAACACCTAAGCTTCTTTTGCTTCAGTTGCCTTAGGGTGGGTGCATGGCAAACGTATGTACTCCTGCACACCACCCCTCTCCTCTTTCCAGCTTCCTGTTTCCATCTTTTCTGTCACCTGTAAGAATAATTCAGATCATATATACTTGGTCTGAAATTTGCATGATTATGGGAAAAGAGTACTAAAATCCATCTATATTTGGTAGAATTCGTGGTTGGTAAAGGCTGACTGTGGCTTATTCGTGGTTGGTAAGGGCCTTCCACCTTATTCATAGGGTGGTAAACCTAGAAGTCATTGTGTCCTCTACTGAATTTGTGGAATGCTGCAAATTACTTATTTATCCAATTCCTTCATCCAACCTAGGAAGAGAAAATACAGCTATGATACAAGTATGCAATTAAACCACAAAGTTGGATACTTACGAAAATAAAAAAGCTGTTGAACTACTCCTGCCCCTTTTAAAGGGAAGGGAGTGTTATCGAGCCAAACTGGGGTCTACTTGCCCAGTGTAGCAAGGCCAAATATCTATATCCAGGCTTGTAGTGGGAGAAAGGGGGGTGTTTATTTGTAGGGTGCCAAGCAAGGAGAATCAGGCAGCTTATGCTTAGGATCTGAGGCTTATAGGTAAGGGTTTTTAAGGCAGGGAGGCAGGGGTTATAGGCAGCCATAAATTAATTTTTTGAGCTTTCCCTATGAATATTTATGTGAATAAGCCTGGACAACATGGTGAAACCCCATCTCTAAAAAATACAAAAATTAGCTGGATGTGATGACGCATACAGGAGGCTCAGGCAGGAGGATCACTCAAGCCCAGGAGGTCAAGGCTACAGTGAGCTCTGATCATGCCACTGCACTCCAGCCTGGATGACAGAACAGGACCCTGTCTCAAAACAAACAAAAAAACAGAAGGAAAGAAAAAAGTGTATGTGGGCTGGGCGCAGTGACTCACGCCTATAATCCCAGCACTTTGGGAGGCTGAGGCGGGTGGATCACCTGAGGTCAGGAGTTCGAGACTAGCCTGGCCAACATGGTGAAACCCCGTCTCTACTAAAAGTACAAAAATTAGCTGGGCGTGATGGTGGATGCCTGTAATCCCAGCTACTTGGGAGGCTAGGGCAGGAGATCGCTTGAACCCGGGAGGTGGAGGTTGCAGTGAGCCGAGGTTGTACCATTCCATTCCAGCCTGGGCAACAAAAACGAAACTCTATCTCGAAAAAAAAAGAGAAAGAAAAGAAAAAATGTATGTGAATGCCTTTGCTTGGTTGTAAGCACCAGCAAGTGGCAGTAGGCAAGCAGTAGCAAATCTCCAAAGCTTAGAACTCCATTTGAAAACATTTAAGATTAAAATGTACCTATTACCATTTTCCTGAGACTTAACAAAATCATGATTATTTTGCTTTAGCAGCACGATATCTTGTTACGGTTGCTAAAAACCAGTTTTTGCAGGCAGATATTTGACCACCATGAATACAATGAGTCAGGAGCCCTGGCGGTAGCTCCCTGCCTTGCCACTTGTTGCACTCTTGGGAAAACCATTTGACCTTGCCAAGCCTATGTTTTAGTCAGTCCAGGCTGCTATTACAGAATACCATAGACTGGGTGGCTTCAACAACAAACATTTCTCACAATTCTGGAGGCTGGGAAGTCTGAAATCATGGTACTGGCTGGCAGGTCTGGTGTCTGGTGAGAGCCCACTTCCTGGTTCACAAATGGCTCTCTTCTTGCTGTGTCCACACGGAGTGGAGAGACAAAGGAAACAAGCTCTCTAGAGTCTCTTTTTTTTTTTTGAGATGGAGTCTCGCTCTGTTGCCCAGGCTATAGTGCAGTGGTGCGATCTCAGCTCACTTATAGCTCTGCCTCCTGGGTTCACGCCATTCTCCTGTCTCAGCCTCCCGAGTAGCTGGGACTACAGGCGTCTGCCACCATGCCGGGCTAATTTTTTGTATTTTTAGTAGACACGGGGTTTCACCATGTTAGCCAGGATGGTCTCGATCTTCCGACCTTGTGATCCACTTGCCTCGGCCTCCCAAAGGGCTTAGATTACAGGCATGAGCCACCAAGCCCAGCCTAGAGTCTCTTCTTATAAAGGAACTAATCCCATCATGAGGACTCCATGCCTGTGACCATCACACTGGGGAACAGGGTTTCAACACAGGAATTTGGAGGAACACAAATTCAGTCCAGAGCACCTTAGTCCTTACATTTCGAAAACAACAACAACAATAATTACAATAGGAATGCTTATAAAGCATTTATTTACTGCCTTCCAGTCACAGTTTTTTATTTGTTTGTTTTTTGTTTTGGTGGGGGTTGGGGTCTCCCTCTGTCACCCAGGCTGGAGTGATCTCAGGTCACTGCAGCCTCCACCTCCCAGGCTCAAGCAATCCTCCCACCTCAGCCTCCCAAGTAGCTGGGACTATAGGCATATACCACCACACCCGGCGAATTTTTTCTGTTTTTTGGTGGAGAAGGAATTTCGCCATGTTGCCGGGGCTGGTCTCAAACTCCTTAGCTCAAGCTATCTGCCTGCCTCGGCCTCTCAAAGTACTGGGATTACAAGCATGAGCCACTACACCCAGCCTCCAGATGTAGTTTTTGTTTGTTTGTGTTTGTTTTTCTGAGACAGAGTCTTGCTCTTGTCACCCAGAATGGAATGCAGTGGCTGATCTCAGTTCACTGCAATCTCCACCTCCCGGGTTCAAGCAATTCTTCTACCTCAGCCTCCTGAGTAGCTGGAATTACAGGTGCTTGCCACGATGCCCAACTTATTTTATTTTATTTATTTTATTTTATTTTATATTAAAATAAAAATACAGACAGGGTTTTTTTTAGTACAGACGGTTTCACCATGTTGGCCAGGCTGGTCTCAAACTACTGATGTTGTGATCCACCTGCCTCTACCTCCCAAAGTGCTGGGATTACAGGCGTGAGCCACTGCACCTGGCCCAGGCATAGTTTTAAAGTCATCACAATCTCATTTAATCGTCATCACATTCCTATGAAGTAAGTACCACAGCGATCTCTATTTTGCAGATGAGGATACTGAGGCATAGAAAGTTTAAGTAGACTGGATGAGGTGGCTCACACCTATAATCCCAACATTTTGGGAGGCTGAGGTGGGAGAATCCCTTGAGCCCAGAAGTTTGAGACCAGCCTGGGCAACATAGGGAAACGCCATGTCTATTTATTTAAAAAAAAAAAAAGTGGGCTGGGCATGGTGACTCATGCCTGTAATCCCAGTACTTTGGGAGGCCGAGGCAGGTGGATCATCTGAAGTCAGGAGTTCAAGACCAGTCTGGCTAACATGGCAAAACCCTGTCTCTACTAAAAATACAAAAATTAGCCAGGCACAGTGGTGTGCACCTGTAATGCCAGCTATTCAGGAGGCTGAGGCAGGAGAATCACTTGAATCCGGGAGGTGGAGGTTGCAGTGAGCTGAAATTGTGCCGCTGCACTCCAGCCTGGGAGACAGAGTGAGACTCTGGCTCAAAAAAATAAATAAATAAATAAATAAAGTAATACAGTTGAAGTAACTTGCCCAAGAACACATAGCTAATAAATGGTGACTTCAGAGTTGAACCTAAGCATTTTGATTCCAGAGAATAGATACCCTACCTGGGTGATCACATGTGGTAAGGCTCAAATGAGGTCAAATACATGAAAATATTTTCTAAACAAAAAACCCTGACTGGGCACAGTGACTCACGCCTATAATCCTGGCACTTTGGGAGGCTGAGGTGGGTGGATCACAGGTCAGGAGTTCAAGACCAACCTGGGCAAGATGGTGAAACCCCGTCTCTACTAAAAATTCAAAAAAAAATTAGTCGGGCATGGTTGCAGGCCCCTGTAATCTCAGCTACTTGGGAGGCTGAGGCAGGAGAACAACCTGAACCTGGGAGGTGGAGGTTGCCATGAGACGAGATCATGCCACTGCACTCCAGCCTAGGCAATGGAGTGCGACTCCATCTCAAAATAAATAAGTAAGTAAATAAATAAATAGTAAAACCCCATACCTACATATAAAATGTGTAGTCTGCATGCAATAACTGGAATCATTGGCTAGTAATTACTAGTAATATTACTTGCCCAACCACCAAACAAGCAAACTTCTGTTAGTACCCTCCCTGGCAACCACCCCAGGGTACTAAGACGAATTTACTGAGAAAGATGCAGTACCCTAGTAAAAGAACATTCTTCTTTGAATATCTAGGGAACGACTATAGTAGACATTAGAAGAATGTAGATAACCCATGGACATATCTGTGAGCTCTCAAGTGTTATACCACATCAGTCTTTCATACAGATCACAGAGTGACTGTGAATGTTTATATTTTTATTGGGGAATCTTCATATAAAGGGGCTGATGTTAACATGGAGCCCACTGTTTGGGTATTAGATTCACCCAAAGTTTAGACCTTAAATACTTCTTACTGTTTGATTCAGTACCCTTTTTTCTGAGACCAGGTCACCCAGGCCGGAGTGCAGTGGTGCAATCTCAGCTCACTGCAACCTCTGCCTCCCATGCTCAAGCCATCCTCCTACCACAGCCCTTCATGTAGCTGGGACTACAGGCATGCACTACCATGTCTGACTAATTTTTGTATTTTTTGTAGATACAGTTTTGCCATGTTGCCCAGGCTGGTCTCGAACTCCTGCACTCAAGAAATCCACCCGCCTTGGCCTCCCAAAGTGCTAGGATTACAGGCGTGAGCCACCATGCCCAGCCGTCAGTACCCTTCTTTTGTGACATGATCATTAACTGGGATATTTCATTCTTTTTCTTTTCTTTTCTTTTTTTGAGACGGAGTTTGCTTTTTTGCCCAGGCTAGAGTGCAGTGGCACAATCTCTGCTCACTGTAACCTCTGCCTTCCAGTTTCAAGCGATTCTCCTGCCTTAGCCTCCCAAGTAGCTGGGACTACAGGTGACCGCCACCATGCCTGGCTAATTTTTGTATTTTTAGTAGAGACGGGGTTTCACCATGTTGGCCAGGCTGGTCTTGACCTCCTGACCTTGTGATCTGCCCACCTCGGCCTCCTGAAGTGCTGGAATTACAGGCGAGCCACTTTGCCCGGCCTGGGATATTTCATTCTTAATCATCCAAGTTGACCATCTGCAACACTTCATGAAAAAGTAAAACAAATTTCAGCAGCTTTTTAAAACTTCCCCAGAAAGTTGGGCTACCCAAATCCTGACCACGCCCTTGTGAGCATTCACATCTCATCCAGCATCTGTGCTTTATTTGCATAAAACCCTTCTTGCTTGCTCTCAGCTATCAATGGAGTCCAGAAGAGTGTCTCCCAGTCTTCTCAAGCAAAGCAGGACTTCAGGTCCCAAAAAAGCACAGGAATAATGGGGACATTTGCAGGGCACACCATCTTTTCACCGCAACTTCTTGTGAGTTAAAAATGTAATGTATATTTGCCTATGCTGGCGGTGGTGTGTTTCTTTCTTTCTTTTTTTTTTTTTTTTTGATTTTTGAAACGGAGTCTTGCTCTGTTGCCCGGGCTGGAGTGCAGTGGCGGTCTTGGCTCACTGCAACCTCCACCTCCTGGGTTCAAGAGATTCTCCTGCCCCAGCCTCCAGAGTAGCTGGGATTACAGGCACGCACCATCACACCTGGCTAATTTTTGTATTTTTAGTAGACAGGGGTTTCACCATGTTGGCCAGGCTCGTCTTGAACTCCTGAGCTCAAGTGATCCACCTGCCTTGGCCTCCCAAAGTGCTGAGATTATAGGCTTGAGCCACCCACCTGGCCGATGGTGTGTTTCTGTGTATGAGACAGTGCCACCAGAATAGGCCAATCTATAGAGATAAAAAGTAGATTTATGGTTGCCTGGATTTATGGTTGAAGGACTTCGGGTGAAATAGTGACTGCTAATCAGGTAGGATTTGTTTTTGAGGTGATAAAACTGTTCTAAAATCAATCATAGTGATAGTTGCACAGCTCAGTAAATATACTAAAAACCATGAAATTGCACATTTTGAATGGGTAAATTGTGTTGAAATGTCTCAATAAAACTGACATTAAAAAAATACTTCAGAAAGCGCACCATTCTTTTAAAAAAGAAAAAGAGCAAGTAGTAACACTAAAAGGAACCTCCGAAATCATCTAGCCATCTACACCTTCAATATACAGACGAAAAACCCAAGCCAGAGAATGTTGTGCTCCACTGCAGCGCTCACAGACGGTGGCTGGAATGCCCAGCCTGGGGTCCAAATGACACCTTGGTGGATCCCCTTCCATGACTCCTGACTGCTCTCCCTTAGAAGAAGATGCTTTGGTTGTTGTTAAAACCCAAATCACTTTTTATTAGGATTTAGTAGGCTTGGCGCAATGGCTTATGCCTGCAATCCTAGCATTTTGGGAAGCAGAAGCAGGTGGATCACCTGAGGTCAGAAGTTCGAGACCAGTCTGGCCAACGTGGTCAAACCCCGTCTCTACTAAAAACACAAAAAATTGGTTGATGTGTGGGGGTGGGCACCTGTAATCCCAGCTACTCTGGAGGGTGAGGCAGGAGAAATAATTGAACGTGGCAGGCGGAAGTTGCAGTGAGCAGAAATTTTGTCATTGTACTCCACCTCAGCTGAGCAAGAAGAGCAAAACTTATTCTCAAAAAAAAAAAAAAAAATTAGTGATAACGAAATTCAACAATCTAGTCGTCATCCGTACATTTACAATGTTTAACGAGGGGCAAAGTCTACTTCTGATCAGCATGATGAGAGAAACTGAGATCATACGTTTATAGCCTGGGCAACATAGCGACACCCCATCTATTTCCTTTTTTTTTTAATTAGCCAGGCATGTGGTCCCAGCTACTCAGGAGGCTGACGCAGAATCACTTGAACCTGGGTGTTGGGTGCCGCAATGAGCAGAGATTGCGCCACGACACTCCTGCCTGGGCAGCAAAGCGAGCTACTGTCTTAAAAATAAAAATAATAAAATGCAATCATCCATGTATGAGCTTATCCCCAGCTGCACTGCGGTTGCAAACGCAGGGCAAGGCCTGCTCACCGACTCCTGCGGGTGGGTGGGGTTGGCTGCCGCGCGTGGCGGGCAGGAGCTCACTGTCCACGCGAAGGCTTCTTCCAGGGAACGACTCTGCTTGAGGGCCAGAAGGGGGCGCCCCGAACAGCTTCGTCGCCCCCAGACACAAGGTTCAGCGCTTGGCCACCCGGGGACGCAAGACATCCGCGCCAGAGAAAATCCCTGGCAACCTCCTCTCTCCTCCCCCAAACTCTAGATGGACCCCGGCCTGCAAGACAAGTGTGCTGAGAACCCCGCGATTAAGGGGGCCTGCTCGCCTCTCCGCGGACTTCCTGTCGCAGGCCTGGCTCTCAAGCTGCTGCGTCGGGTCCTTAAGGGAGCCGTGGGTTCGCCGCAGGCTGAGACTACCGCGCCTGAAGATTCTGGTCTAGGCCCTACAAAATCTCCACGACTCTCAGGTACCTCATCGGTAAAAACTAAGTGTTCGGAATTGGAGTCTTGCTCCGACTTAAAAAATGAAGCCGGGGACCCTCGCGGAGTGTTACAGTTCTTAAAGATGGTGTATCCGGAGTTTGTTTCTTTAGATGTTAAGAAGTATTTATAGCTTCATTGCTTCTGGTGGGAGCTTTGTGGTCTCGCTGTAAGGAGTGAAACTGCAGACCTTCGCGGTGTTACAGCTCTATAAAGGCAGAGCGTCCGGAGTTGTTCGTTCGTTCGTTCTCTGTGGGTTCGTGGTCTCATTGGCTTACAAAAGTGAAGCTACCAAAGCTTCACAGTAAGTTTTACAGCTCATAAACGTAGCGTAAACCCAAAAAATGAACAAGTAAAAGCGATTGCAAAAAGCAAAAGCATAAACCTCCCACCAATCCAAACAGTACCCGACCGGACTACTGCCAGTTAACCCAAGCAGCCTGCTTTTATTCCCTTATTTGGCCCCACCCACATCCTGCTGATTGGCCCATTTTACAGAGAGCTGATTGGACCGTTTTGACACGGTGCTGATTAGTGCATTTACAATCCTCTAGCAAGACTTCAAAATTTCTCCAAGTCCCCACCTGATCAGCTAGATACAGAGTGCTGATGGGTGCACATACAATCCTCTGGCTAGATAATAAAAGTTTTCCAAGTCCCCGTTCGCCTCAGAAGCCCAGCTGGTTTCACCTAGTGGATCCAGCGCTTGGGCTGCAGGCGGGACTATACGCCGGTCCGGAGCCGCGCCTGTCTGTACTCCTCAGACTTTGGCCTGTTGATGGGACTAAGCACCACGGAGCAGGGGGCGGCGCCCATCGGGGAGGCTCGGGCCGCGGCAGTCCACCGCAGTGGGGGAGCTCAGACATGGGGGGCTGCAGGTCCCGAGCCCTGCCCCGCGGGGAGACAGCTAAACCCGTCGAGAATTTGAGTGCAGCGCCGGCGGGCCGGCACTGCCGGGGGACCCGGTGCAACCTCCGCAGCTGCTGGCCTGGATGCTAAGTCTCTCAGTTCCCTGGGCCACCGGCGCCGGCCGCCCGCTCTGAGTGCGGGGCCCGCCGAACCCGCCGGAATCTTCCCATTGAGGCGGGACGATTGACGGCCTTGGTGGCGCACGCCTGTAGTTCCAGCTACTGAGGAGGCTGAGGCAGTAGGGAGAGGATCTCTTGAACGCAGGAGGCGGAGCCGTGATCGCACCACTGCACTCCAGCAACAGAGTGAGACCCTGTCGAGAGAGGAGAGAGGAGAGAGAGCGAGAGAGCGAGAGCGAGAGAGAGACATGAGTCACTGCCCTTGGCCAATCTTCATTTTTCATCAAAACTGACTTCCTCTGAGGTGTCTGGACCCACCCATTTTTCTCCGTGCTTACCCCTGCTAACATGCTGTGTCCTGGCAAGGAGTGTGCCCTCCAGAGCCAGGCTGCCTTGGTTTGAACTCTGTATGACGGTGGGCAGATGACTTAACCTCTCAGTGCCTCAGTCTCCTCCTCAGTGACATAGGGGTAATAGCAGTACCTATCTCGTGTCATCCTTAGGAGGATGAAATTAGTTTACATAGGCCCGGCGATGTGGCTCACGCCTGTAATCCTAGCACATTAGGAGGCCGAGACGGGCAGATCACCCGAGGTGGGCAGATCACCCGAGGTCAGGAGTTTGAAACCAGCCTGGCCAACATAGAAAACACGTCTCTACTAACAATACAAAAATTGGTCAGACGTGGTGGCAGGCACCTGTAGTCCTAGCTACTCAGGAGGCTGAGGCACCAGAATCACTTGAATCTGGGAGGTGGAAGTTGCAGTGAGCCGAGATCGGGCCACTGCACTCCAGCCAGGGCAACAGAGCAAGACACTGTCTCAAAAAAAAAAAAAAAAAAGAAAAGAAATTAGTTTATATAATTAAACCTCATCAGAAGGACTGTCCTCTTACTGGTGTCCCTTCCTAGTACTAAAATAGTGCTCCACACACAGGAGTCTGCAATAAATGCTTACTATCTGCTTCCCTTAGCAATCAATTTCAAGTTAGCACAAAGCCCTTTGTCATATTTTTTAACAAGGATGATCTGCTCTTATTTTAAACTCTTGATCCTCACTGGAGAGAAAGTTGTCCCCTTCCTGTTTGCCTTGTTTCTCCAAAGCCTTTTGTCATGTTTCCCGAGTGTCCTTTAGCTGTGGCCATCCTCAGACCATGGGACTTTCCCGGTTCTGGGCTTCAGATTACAGTTTAAAATTAGCCACATGACTCTTAGGAGGGGGGGCACCAGACGAGGCAGGAACGTGGTAGAAGGGATAAAGCAGACCTGCGTTGGAGGCAGCGGTGTAGCAGAACAGAGACACGAGCCCCCGCAAACATTGGCATCCATGGAGGGAGCACACAGCCTTGGGATCCGCAAGGTTATACCAATCCTGACATTATGCCATGTTATATGTTTTCGGGCAAGGTCTGCTGCTGCTACAATTCAAGCTGCATTGACAACTAGAATCTTCCGGATTGTTTCTTTTGTGATTATAAAGTGTCTTTGGAGTAGAGTGGTGTGGGTGGATGCAGTTTATAGAACTACTTGGACCAATCAGCCTCGTCCTCAAAGGAACACTGGTTTTCCACTCTTCCAGTGTTGGTCTTGCAAAACAACATATTATGTCAATCTGTTTTGGGGAAAAGGAAAAGAGAAAGGACGTCATTTGATTTAAGGACATAAATACCAGAGCCTGGGGCTGGCCCAGAAAAGACTTCAGCAGGAGTGATTTGTCTTGTGTGCATCCTCCCTCCTTTCTCCCAACCTTTTTCTCATTCCGTGGTATCCCTTATTCTGTCTGATGCCCACTGCCCACCTGTAATCTTAGTACCCTCACCCACCAAAACCCTCTACTTTGCAGAAAGGAACAAATCTCTCCATTGATGGCTTCATTATAAAAGTGGGATTTAACAACAGAGACCTGGGTTCAAATCCTAGTGTGGGCTGGACGCAGTGGCTCATGCCTGTAATCCCAGCACTTTGGGAGGCTGAGGTGGGAGGATCACTTGAGGTCAGGAGTTCCAGACCAGCCTGGCCAACATGGTGAAACCCTGTCTCAACTAAAAATACCAAAAATTAGCCACGTGTGTTGGTGTGCACCTGTAGTCCCAGCTGCTCAGGTGGCTGGAGCGGAAGAATTGCTTGAACCCGGGAGGTGGAGGTTGCAGTGAGTCGAGATCATGCCACTGCACTGCAGCCTGGGTGACAGCGCAAGACTCTTGTCTCAAAAAAAGAAAAAAAAAGAATCCTAGCGCATCTGCTTCCTAGTTGTCTGAACTAACCTCTTCTGTGTAAAAGTAGGGATTATAATGCTTACTGCATCTGGTAGTGTGCTTTCAGTGGCAACTGACAGAAAAGCCAACTCAAATGAGTTTAACCAAAAAGGAAATGTATTGACCTATGTAACTGGAAATTCAAAGATGGGACAGGCTGATTGAACCCTGGTGTCAGGGACCTAAGTTCTCATTCTGCATCTCTGCTTTCCATCCTCAGTGTCAGCTGCCTTTTAAGGCTGGCTCCTTTCATAGTCAATATGGCTGCCACAAAGACACAGGGCCACTCCCTTAACCACAAACTAATAACTGACATCAAGGGAATGCTATGTGCTGATTGGCTTGAGCCTGGGTTCCTAAGTCAATCACGAGTAAGAAATAAAAATGAAATTCCAAGCCCCTGACTGAACAGACCCCTTCTTGGCCAAGGGAACCTTGTAAGCTGAATTGACAGTCATGAGGGGATGGGAGATTGGACATGCCTCATTATACCCCCCTGCCATAAAAGCTATTATGTTTTCTTCCCTCAGGGCTAAACAGAAACCAGCCCTTTCAAAAGACTACTGGTGTATCTTCCCAGGTTTATCTTCACCCCTCCTCAGACATCATCTTCCTCTATTCCCTTTTTCTTCAAATTTTCACCATATCTTAGGAAAAACGAGCACCAACTAAAGTCTCACAAGTATGTAATCATTTATCTCATGCCCCGCCCCCCTTTCTTCAGGAAAATGTATAAATGCTAAACCTCCTGAGACCCTCTTTGGAAAAAACAGCCACAGATGCTTCTGTGACTCGCCTTTTTCCTGGGCACTCCCTTTAAGCTGGCTTGCTAAATCATGATGATTCGAGACTTATGCCTCCATCACTCATTTTGGTTGTCACTAGCAAGGAGGGATAGCATTACCGTGACTGGTACAGACACCTGTGGTTCCCAAACATGAGCATGCATCAGAATAACCTGAAGGACACACCAGACCCCACAGATGACGGCCTCAGCCTTTTTTTTTTTGAGGCGGAGTCTTGCTCTTCACCTAGGCTGGAGTGCAGTGGCATGATCTTGACTCACTGCAACCTCCACCTCCCAGGTTCAAGCCATTCTCCTGCCTCAGCCTCTGGAGTAGCTGGGATTACAGGCGCATGCCACCACACCTAGCTATTTTGTTTGTTTGTTTGTTTATTTATTTTCTTTTTAGTAGAGATGGGGTTTCACCGTGTTAGCCAGGATGATCTCGATCTCCTGATCTTGTGATCTGCCAGCCTCGGCCTCCCAAAGTGCTGGGATTACAGGCGTGAGCCACCGTGCCCAGCTGGCTGGAGTTTTGAATTCAGTAGGTCCAGAGAAGGGCCTGAGAATTTGCCTAATAAGTTCTCAGGTGACAATGATGCTACCACACTTTGAGAGCTACTAGCACAAACTAATCAGGGGAACCTGTAAACTGGCATCAGTTCCTTAAATGGCACAGTGAGGAAGCTGTAAAATTGATGTTGGAGAGTTAATTGTGAGCTTCAAAACCTGTAGCAGGCTGGCCATGGTGGTTTACGCCTGTAATCCCAGCACACTGGGAGGCCGAGGTGGGCGGATCACTTGAAGTCAGGAGTTCAAGACCAGTCTGGCCAACATGGTGAAACCCTGGCTCTACTAAAAATACAAAAAAAAATTAGCCAGGTGTGGCAGCGCACACCTGTAATCCCAGCTACTCGGGAGGCCGAGGCAGGATAATCGCTTAAACTCGGGAGGCGGAGGTTGCAGTGAGCCTAGATCATGCCACTGTGCTCTAGCCTGGGAAATAGCAAGACTCTTCTCAAAAAAAAAAAAAAACAAAAAACAAAAAACAAAAAAAACAGGCCGGACAAGGTGGCTCACACCTGTAATCCCAGCACTTTGAGAGGCCAAGGCTGGCAGATCATGAGGTCAGGAATTCCGGACCAGCCTTGCCAACATGGTGAAACCCTGTCTCGACTAAAAATACAAAAATTGGCTGGACATGGGGGCGCGCACCTGTACTGAGGCAGGAGAATTGCTTGAACCCAGGAGGCAGACGTTGCAGTGAGCAGAGATTGTGCCACTGTACTCCAGATGGGTGACAGAGCAAGACTATGTCTTGGAAAACAAAACAACAACAAAAACCTTGTAGCGTAAATACAGGATTGTTTCAGTTGCATATTGCTGTGTAACAAAATACCCCCCAACTTAGTGACTTAAAATAGTAATTTGTTACTCTTCTGATGATTCTGTGTGTTGGCTGGGTCCAGTTGGGCTGTTTTCACTTGGGGTCTCACATGCAGCTATATTCAGAAGTTGTGTTGGCCCTAAACCATCCACAAGCTACAAGGAGCTGGATGTCCAAGGTGGCTTCTACATTCACACATCTAGCTAGAATAGCTGTGGGCTTGCCAGGCATCTCTTTCTCCACTCAGCTACTCCTCATGGCTGGCTTGGGCTTCCTTACAACATGGTGGTTTCAGGATAATTGGATTTTGTATATGGCAGTTGACTTTCTCAGAATGAGCATCCTAAGGGGCCAAGGCAGAAGCTGTAAGGCCTGATTTAGCCTTGGAAAGGCCACACAGCACCACTTCTGCCCCATTCTGTTGGTTACAAAAGAGTCACAGAGCCCACCCGGATTGAAGGGAAAGCCCCCACAGAAGGGCATGAATATGCAGAGGCAAGGGCTATGGGGAGCCATCTTGGAGACTAGCTTCCACAGGGCTTAAAGAAGATCATTCATGTGGAGTCCTGAGTAAGAATGAAAGTAACGCATTTACCACAAGTGCATGCTCAGGAAACTAGCATCATTATTATTGCTGTTCTTTTCAGGGGAGTTTGCCTACTACACTTTATCTGTTACTGAGGAATTTAAGGTTTTCTCAACCAGAAAAGGATTTTTAGGCACTAGCCAGAAGGTGAGGCAGTATTTTCTTAAGAGTGATCTTGTCAGTGTCCTCAAAACTGTATAAACAACTATTTCTTTGGCCAGGAATAAGACCTGTGTTTTCAAGTATATCAGCCTATGTAGTGGAAATGTTTCTTTTCTATTGGTTTCCATGTGGCTCCTATATTAGAATTTGGCTTTTGATGAGACATTTTCATTCAGACTCTTGTAGATGAATTAATTTTACTAATAATTATGGCAGTGCTTTTAATACTGCTATATTATTACTTAGTACTTAGATAAGTACATCAGTACTTAGATAAAAGATAGTTCTCAAATGTCCTGTTGCACATTTCAGTTCTAGAAAATCTCTAGAACAACAATTTATTAAGACATTATCACTCCCATTCAGCCATCTCTATTCTGAGGACAAATATACCTTGCAAATTTGAATAATACCATGTATCACTTAGTTTCAGAATGGCCTCATAGATAGAAGGATTTTTCTTTATTTCTGCCAAACGTGTGTGTGTGTGTGTCTTAGCTTTATACCTACTGGTGGTTTTTATTTTCCTTTCCCTTAGAGTGTGAGAGAGAGTTGGTTTTTTATTTAACCTCGTGATCAAGAAAAACTTGAGGGGCTTTCCATTTCTGCATAGTGTTGGGGGGTGGGGGAGGAGCAGGTGTAAGCTATAAGAAAAATCTGCTGGTCCAGAGGGAAAAAAACAAGGAGCGCCTGAGGAGCCAGGGTGTTCTGTCTGTTCGCTACCGTACCCATGCAGCCCTGCCAAGCTCTGATCTGTTTAGACTTGAGCTTCAAGGGGAAGATTGCACAAAGGCAAGTTCCTGGGATTTGTTCTGCAGTCTGAGTAGGCTGGGGTGTTCTCACTGAGCTATTTCTGTATAAAAAGCTGTCTGGAACCATCTGAGAAGCCACTAACCACTGCGGTTTACTGGAATATGCCTTCTATTCACTCTCTGTTGCATCATTTCCCCTCCATTTTATGCTCAAAAGAACGACTGTGTGTGTCCATATATACGTCCGTGTGCGTGTGAGTTCCAGAGTTGCGTTGCCATGGAGTTATTTGGAAAAGGCATCTTGTGAACCACTTGAACTGAACATACAAAAATGCATCTCAAAAAATCAAAGCTCTTCTTATATGCACAGACTCTTTCTGGAAGGATACACAAAAAAATTCATAACAGTAGTTGCCTTGGGCGATGGGAACTGCAGGGGGGCAATGCTGTGAGGGGGGTATGCTCTTCACTGTACACTGTTTAATTTTTTTTATCATGATCATATAATAGATTTTTAAAAAGTGAAAACTGGGCCGGGCGTGGTGGCTCACACCTATAATTCCAGCACTGTGGGGGGCTGAGGCAGGCAGATCACCTGAGGTCAGGAGTTCAAGACCAGCCTGACCAACATGGTGAAACCCCATCTCTATTAAAAATACAAAAGTTAGCCAGGCCTGGTGTCGGGCGCCTGTAATCCCAGCTACTTGGGAGGCTGAGACAGGAGAATCACTTGAACCCAGGAGGCGGAGGTTGCAGTAAGCTGAGATCGCGCCCATTGCACTCTAGCCTGGGAACAAGAGTAAAGCTCTGTCTCAATAAAACAGAAACAAAACTGATGCTTAAATACTAAGGAAAACTGATGCTTAAATACTAAGGCTCCTCTTGGGAAGTATTCCCTGACTCAAATATCCCTCTTGACTCCTGCACCCAGCTCCCCAGGAGGAAATTGGGAATCTCTGAACAATCCATGGGCTGAATACAAAGGAATCTGCCTGGCTTCTTGGATGCACACTTCATACCCTCAAGGACAGCCCTGTCTATTGGAATGCACAAAGTATGTGGAAAAGAGATACCATGTCTTGTCGGATTCAGTTTTGCTCCTAACATAGTGTGGATTAAAGAGTAATCAATAATGACTTTAAGCACATGCTTTCTGGCAATATCACAGAGAAAATGCAGCTGGTAGTGAATGTACCAGCCTGCTGATTGCAGGGAGCTAAACATGTATATCACATCTCCAGATGCCTGACACTACCTGCCAAGCCAACATGAAACACTCACCCAGGTTGGACCAGGAAGTTTCCTACTTGGTCACGTAGGAAAAGACTAAACACATTCATAACATGTCTATACATGTTTTGATTCTCCAAGAGATGATGGCTCAGGCTTCAGAAAGAGTGGTGACCTTATTGTAAGTTTCTGTATTCTCTTTGCTGAGCTGATGGCCCACTTCCAGACCAAGAGCACAAATTACAAATGAACACCCCCAACAGCAGTTCCTTTTCCATCTTTACTAGACAGGGAATCCACTAAAATAAAGACTGTCAATGCAGCATCTCTCATTGACACTCTGTTCATTGTGGGCTAACTGGATTGTACTGGACAGAGTTCTATTCATTGGAAATCATTAGCCAACTCCAGAGGGAGGAAAACGGAATAAAAAGGAAAAACATTGCCCATCACGAAAATAACTCGAGAATTGTGCAATCTGCCAACATTGGTCATCTGTGTTGAACTTGCTTTCAGCACTCTGCTAAGTGTACTGTACCACACCCTACCGCTGAAGCGATTACTCCCTTCCTTTTGAATAGCAAAGTAATGGGAACTGGAAAAGCTTCTGTGAATTTGGCAAGGTTTAGTATAAATGTTTCCATTAAATCTGGGCAAGGCGTGGATGGGGGAGGGAAACCCATCCACTGATCATGCTTTTATACTACCTCTTGGTTGAAGGTTACCTTTCAGAGGTCAAGCCAAGCTTTTCCCATCCTTAAGATCATGCCTAGACCTAGTATACTTGGCTGACAATATGATTTTGCTGCATGGCTTATTATATTGTTCACATATGTTTGGAATTATCTTGGAACTTCATGTCATACTGAAAGGTTTCCCACAGCAAATTATTTTGCACATAGAGCTACCTAGTCTCAGAGTTTCTTCCTAAGGACATTGCACTTTTCCATTTAACACAACAGGGCAGATGCTTCAGAGGATTTCAGTTCAGTCAGGAGAAATTTACTGACTATTTTCATACGTGTTCATGTCTTGTTGCATAGCCACTCTGCGAGGCTGAGATCATTGACTTAGCTTTACCAGGGAGTAAGCCATTGCTCAGGGAAGCGAGTAACCTGCCAAGGCTGCCCCACTGGTACATGACAGAGCTGGGACTCACACCCAGGTCGTTGTGGCTTTTATGGGAGCTTCCTCTGCTGTAGCAATGACCTCTTTGATGCTGAAGGTCAAGGTGTGGCTCACAGTTTGGACAGGGCTTTTAGGGAGCCTGGCCAGACCCTGGAGGGACATTGAAAAGAATGGGGACTTGGAGTAGGAGTTTCGGTAATCTACCACACAAGTGTACCTGGAGCCTGAGAGGTGGGGTTCCTCCAGCCTAAGGGCAGGTATGTAGGGACTAAGCCCACTGGGCAGGATTTAAAACTCTAGAAAGACTGAGGAAGAAACAGGCGGGCCTTTAGTTGTGGAAGATATAAAGGAAGCCATGTCGGCATTGACACAGAATCAAAGGTATCAAAGGGGTCAAGATGAAAAGCCTCAAGGCAAAACTTTCATCACAGGGGCTATGGTGGTGAGCCAATTACTGGAATCAGGTCACAGCAAGACCAGCACCAGCCTGACTTGGTACTAAGCCTCTACTGTGTGGCAGGCACTATTCTAGTTATTATGGAAATAGCCATGAACAAAGTAAATCAAGTCTCTGCCTTCGGAAAACTGGAGTATAGTGAGAAAAGATGAATAAACAAGGAAATATGTATCTAATGAGGTTAAATACTATAGAAAAAAAAAGCTGCCTAATGGAGTACGTTGTGCTGGTGACAGTGGTGGTGTTTGCTATTTTACATAAGGTAGTCAGGGAAGGTCACAGGCCATGGGACATTTGAGCAGAGACTTGAAGGGAGAGGGTGAACTTCCTGAATACCTGGGAGAAGAGTTTTGCGGGCAGAAGGAACAGTCACTGCAGAAGCTTTGAGATCAAGGGTACTTGGGGTGTTTTGGTATAGCAAAGAGATCAGGTTCACAGGTCAGGGAAAGCATTGTTTGAGATGATGGTTGGCACACATATGATGCTTACTAGGAAATGCTCTTGGGATCAAACCATGGAAGGGAAAGAGGGGAAGAAAGCAAGACTGGGCAGAGGGAGATGAACTGTGATGCAGTCCCAACCAAAGCCCCAGGCAACCCCTTGGGGATGTTGAAGGTAGGATGGCCCTTCAGAGCTGCTCTGAGCTGGGGAGAGGGGACAGGCCCTTGTACCTCCGAACCATTCAGCCACTGGATGCTGGCTACATTGAGAAGGCAGTGAGATGGGGTATGGGGGGGACAGTGCTCCCCAGCCAAGGCCACCTCAGCATCCGACGTGTGGCAGCCAGGAGCACAACTCAGCTCCGGAAGGACGCTCTAGGCAGCACCTGCTGGTGGGACTGGAGTGTGAGCCAGGGGGGGAGGGACAGAAGATGAGCTCAGGGAGGTGTCCAGGAGCCAGAATGGGGGAGCCCTAGTGGGCCACGGTTAAGACATGGGCTTCTCTTCCTCCTGAGGTGGGGAGCCATCGAAGGGTTTGGGAGAGGAATGCTAAAGTCTGGCTTCCGGGTTAACCTGATCACGCTGGCAGCTGTGTGAAATAGACTGCAGATGGGCGAGGGGGAAGCAGGCAGGCTCACTAGGGGGTGCTTGTGGTCCTCCAGGAAAAAGGGACCACTGTGGTGCTGATGGCGGGTGTGAACAGTTGTTGGATTCTGGATATATTTTGAAGACAGAGCTGACAGGATTTGCTGATGAATTGGATGTGGGGTGTGAGAAAGAGGAAAAGAGGACACCACCAGTGTCTCTCTGGAGTAACTAAAAGGCTGGTGTCACCATTTACTGGCACAGGGAAGCTTGTATATAGGTTTCCTATTGCCGCCATAACAAACTACCACAACCTTAGTGGCTAAAAACACCACTAACCACTAGTATGTTCTCTTACAGTCCTGGAGGTCAGAAGTCTATAGTCAAGGGTTGAGTCTGGGCGTGGTGGCTTGGCTTGTGCTTGTAATCCCAGCACTTTGGGAGGCCGAGGCGGGTGGATCACCTGAGGTTAGGAGTTCCAGACGAGCCTGGCCAACATGGTGTTACCCTGTCTCTACAAAAAACAAACAAACAAAAAAATTAGCTAGGCGTGGTGCAGCAGGCCTATAATTGAACCGAGGAGGTGGAGGCTGCAGTGAGCTGAGATCATGCCAGTGCACTCCAGCCTAGGCAACAGAGAGAGACTCTGTCTCAAAAAAAATAAAAAATAAATAATAATAAAGTCAAGGGGTTGGCAGGGCTGTGCCTTCTGGAAGCTTCAAGGGAGAATCCATTTCCTTGTCTTTTCCAGCATCTAGAGGCTGCCTGCATCTCTTGGCTCATGGCCTCTTCTCCATCTTCAGAGTACCTCATTCCAGCCTCTGGTTCTATTGTCACATCTCCTTTCTTTTTGATACTGATCCTCCTCCCTCTCTCTTATAAGGACCTTTGTGATGACATTGGTCCCTCCCACATAATCCAGCAGCATCTCCTTATTCTCAAGATCTTTAATTTAATCACATCTCTAAAGTCCCTTTTGCCCTGTATGGCAGCATGCACAGGTTCTGGGGATTCGGATTTGGACATCTTTGGGGAGCCATTAGTCACACTTTTGGAAAGTGCCTGTTTTGCAAGGTAGAATCTGACTTTGATTGTGGACATGTTAAATTTGAGATGCCTTGTTAAATGTTCAGTTGGAAACGTCAAGTCAGCAGTTGGATATGATATGAGTTTGGCATTCAGAAGAGCAGTCCCAGCTGAAATATGAATTTTGTAGTTTTCACAATATACAGAAGTGTTCTCTTATCTGTAGGGGATACTTTCCAAGACCCTCAGTGGGTCTGTGAGCCTGAAACCTCAGATATTACCAAGTCCTATATACTCTGTGTTTTCCCATACATACACAATCATGATACAGTTTAATTTACAAATTAGGCACAGTAAGAGATTAACAGTAACTAGTAATAAACTAGAACAATTAAAACAGTATACTATAATAAAAGTTTGTGAACGTAGTCTCTTTTGTCCTCCCTCCCTCTCTCTCTCTCCCAAAATATCTTTTTTTTTTTTTTTGAGACCTAGTCTTGCTCTGCCACCCAGGCTGGAATGCAGTGGCACCATTTCAGCTCACTGCAACCTGGACCTCTCAGGTTCAAGTGATTCTCCTGCCTCAGTCTCCTGAGTAGCTGGGACTACAGGTGCATGCCACCATGCCTGGCTAATGTTTTCTTTTTCTTTTTTGCCTTTCAAGACAGTCTCGCTCTGTCACCCAGGCTGGAGTGCAATGTACGACCTCCGCTCACTGCAACATCCGCCTCCCGGTTTCAAGCGATTCTTCTGCCTCAGCCACTCGAGTAGCTGGGATTACAGGCGCCCGCCACCACACCTGTCTAATTTTTGTAGTTTTAGTAGACATGGGGTTTCACCATCTTGGCCAGGCTGGTCTCAAACTCCTGACTTGGTGATACATCTACCTCGGCCTCCCAAAGTGCTGGGATTATAGGTGTGAGCCACCACACCCAGCCTAATTTTTGTATTTTTAGTAGATATGGGGTTTCGCCATTTGGCCAGGCTGGTCTCGAACTCCTGACCTTTACTGATCCACCCACCTCGGCCTCCCAACGTGCTGGGATTACAGGCATGAGCCACTGCGCCTGGCCCCAAAATATCTTGTTTGGGACCACAGATGACCATGGGTAACTGGAACCAAGAAAAGTAAAACTGTGGAGAAGAGGGGACTGTTGTATTTAAAGCCACATGACTAAATGATGCCACCTAAGGAGTTGCTATACAGTGAGAAGTCTGAAGATTGGGCCCTGGAATATTCTAGTGGTTGGGGATTAGGGCGAGAAGGAACCAGGAAAGAGTGTGAGGGAGCAGGGAGAAGTTGAGAGAATGCTGGTTCAGAGGCCAAGGATGGGGAACAGCAGAGACAGTAATAAGCTCCTGAGGAACAGGAGGACTGAGCAGTGCCTACTGGATTTGGCTGGTGACCTTGACAAAGGCACTACATCTCCTGTTTGAGAAGAGGAAAAGGGGTGACAGCCTGATTAAAATGGGCTCAAGTCTAGGTGCTGTGGCTCATGCAATTCCAGCACGTTGGGAGACCGAGACAGGTGAATCACTTGAGGCCAGGAGTTTGAGACCAGCCTGGCCAACGTGGTGAAACCCTGTCTCTACTAAAACTACAAAAATTAGCTGGGCCTGGTGGCACATGCTTGTAGTCCCAGCTACTCAGGAAGCTGAGGCAGGAGAATCACTTTAACCCGGGAGGCGGAGGTTGCAGTGAGCTGAGATTGTACCACTTCACTCCAGCCTGGCAACAGAGTGAGACTCCGTCTCAAAAAAAAAAAAAAAAAAAGTTAGCCAGGTATGGTTGTGCACACCTGTAATCCCAGCTACTTGGGAGGCTGAGGCAGGAGAATCCCTTGCACTCAGAAGGCGGAGCTTGCAGTGAGCCAAGATAGTGCCACTGCACTCCAGCCTGGGCAACAGAGCAAGACTCTGTCTCAAAAAAAAAAAAAGGGCTCAAGATACGATGGGAGGGGAAGGATTGGAGACAATCAGTGGAGACTACTTTCTGAAGAGTTTTGTTGGGAAAAGGAGTGAAGAGATGGGGCAGCAGCTAACATAGATTTGGGACCAAGAGAAGACCAGTGAGCCCAGGGTATTCCAAGGGCAGCTCTGATTCCAGAATCTGGCCAAATGGAATCTATGGGTGGGCACAAAGGGGTCCACCTGAAGGTTAGAAATTAGAGGGTTCCAGGGGGAGAGGCCTAGCAAGTCCTGGTGTGGTGGGTAGAGGAGGGCAAAAGAGCAATACAGATGTGCTTCTCCTTATCCAATGAATATCTCCCTACAGATGCTGAAAGGCTGAACAGCAACTGAGTTTTTTGAAAATTTGATCTGATTTTAACTACACTGGGAAAATTATTTAAAGGAAACTACTAGTGATTTTTAAGGTGAAAAAATACTCTCCAAATAGAATTATGCTGTAAGAATTTCCATGTATCAGTTTTTCCAAAACCTGAGTGCACTTATAAGTACATATTTTAGTTCTCTATTCCATCTAGTACAAAACTAAATATATAAGATTTTCTTCAAATCATTGTAAACTTTTTTTTAATGGAGACATCACAATATGACTGTGAGATTATAAATGGCAAGGTTTTAATTTTAAAAATCTAGAACACGGAGCAGGAAAGTTATTTTTCAGATGCCACTGAGTAAGTGCCCAGCCAAGCCTGGCAATGAATCAAGAGAACAGGAATTCAGGGCCAGAAGGCCTGTCACCCTCAGGACCCATGGGAGATACACGTCAGGCGCCATAAAAAATTGTTTCAAGGCTCTGGGGAGGGCTTTAAGAAATTAAAAGAATCAGAATCTAACATAAACAAGATTCCCAACACACAAATAGCACCATGGGGGCAGGAAGAGAGGACGCACACACACCAAAATGCCTGCAGAGGATGGTGCCTAACAGCTTTGGCTTACACTGAGAAGGTATTCTTCCTGAGCTTGGAGATTCAAGGCTGCACGGTGTCATCTTGAAAACGACATCTTCAGGAAAAGCAAGCCAGCCTAGGGCCTTTGCACATACTGTTTCCTCTGAGCCACCCCAGCTAAATTTCACTCAACCTTCAGGTCTCACCTGAAATTTTGAGAGGTGACAAGGTGCTAACAGCCCTCACTCTCAGCGCCTCTTCGGCCTCGGCGTCCACTCCGGTGGCGCTTGAGGAGCCCTTCAGCCTGCCACAGCACCCTGGGAGCCCCTCTCTGGGCTGGCTGAGGCCGGAGCTGCACCCCCTGCTTGCCCAGAGGTATGGAGGGAGAAGCGCTGCCTCCCTCTCCTTGCGGGGAGGTATGGAAGGAGAAGCGCAGCCTCCCTCTCCTTGCGGGGAGGTATGGAGGAAGAGGCGCGGGCGGAAACTGGGGCTGCGCGCGGAGCTAGTGCGACAGTGCGAGTTCCGGCGGGCGCGGGCTCAGCTGGCCCCCGCACACCGAGCGACCGGCCGGCGGGCACTGAGGGGATTAGCACCAGGGCCAGCAGCTGTGGAGGTTGCGCCGGGTCCCCCAACAGTGCCTGCCCGCCGGCGCTGCGCTCAAATTGTTGCGGAGTCTTAGCTGCCTCCCCGCGGGGCAGGGCTTGAGACCTGCAGCCCACCATGTCTGAGTTCCCCCCCTGAGGTGGGCTCCCGCGCGGCTGGAGCCTCCCTGACAGCCGCTATCCCCCCTTCCGTGGCGCCCGATCCCATCTACAGTCCAAGAACTGAGGATTACAAGCACGGCTTGGGACTAACGGGCAGCTCTGCCTGCTGCCCCAGTGAAAGATCCAACTAGATGAAGCCAGCTGGGTTCCTGAGCCGGATGCGGACTTGGAGAACATTTATATCTAGCCAGAGGATTGTATGTGCACCAATCATCACTCTGTGTCTAGCTAATCTGGTGGGGACTTGGAGAACTTTTATGTCTAGCTAGAGAACCGTAAATACACCAATCAGCACTCTGTGTCTAGCTCAAGGTTTGTAAATACACCAATCAGTACTCTGTATCTAGCTCAAGGTTTATAAATA
>NC_045438.1:154813869-154851361 GCF_002776525.5 Piliocolobus tephrosceles
CGATGGGAGGGGAAGGATTGGAGACAATCAGTGGAGACTACTTTCTGAAGAGTTTTGTTGGGAAAAGGAGTGAAGAGATGGGGCAGCAGCTAACATAGATTTGGGACCAAGAGAAGACCAGTGAGCCCAGGGTATTCCAAGGGCAGCTCTGATTCCAGAATCTGGCCAAATGGAATCTATGGGTGGGCACAAAGGGGTCCACCTGAAGGTTAGAAATTAGAGGGTTCCAGGGGGAGAGGCCTAGCAAGTCCTGGTGTGGTGGGTAGAGGAGGGCAAAAGAGCAATACAGATGTGCTTCTCCTTATCCAATGAATATCTCCCTACAGATACTGAAAGGCTGAACAGCAACTGAGGTTTTTGAAAATTTGATCTGATTTTAACTACACTGGGAAAATTATTTAAAGGAAACTACTAGTGATTTTTAAGGTGAAAAAAATACTCTCCAAATAGAATTATGCTGTAAGAATTTCCATGTATCAGTTTTTCCAAAACCTGAGTGCACTTATAAGTACATATTTTAGTTCTCTATTCCATCTAGTACAAAACTAAATATATAAGATTTTCTTCAAATCATTGTAAACTTTTTTTTAATGGAGACATCACAATATGACTGTGAGATTATAAATGGCAAGGTTTTAATTTTAAAAATCTAGAACACGGAGCAGGAAAGTTATTTTTCAGATGCCACTGAGTAAGTGCCCAGCCAAGCCTGGCAATGAATCAAGAGAACAGGAATTCAGGGCCAGAAGGCCTGTCACCCTCAGGACCCATGGGAGATACACGTCAGGCGCCATAAAAAATTGTTTCAAGGCTCTGGGGAGGGCTTTAAGAAATTAAAGAATCAGAATCTAACATAAACAAGATCCCCAACACACAAATAGCACCATGGGGGCAGGAAGAGAGGACGCACACACACCAAAATGCCTGCAGAGGATGGTGCCTAACAGCTTTGGCTTACACTGAGAAGGTATTCTTCCTGAGCTTGGAGATTCAAGGCTGCACGGTGTCATCTTGAAAACGACATCTTCAGGAAAAGCAAGCCAGCCTAGGGCCTTTGCACATACTGTTTCCTCTGAGCCACCCCAGCTAAATTTCACTCAACCTTCAGGTCTCACCTGAAATTTTGAGAGGTGACAAGGTGCTAACAGCCCTCACTCTCAGCGCCTCTTCGGCCTCGGCGTCCACTCCGGTGGCGCTTGAGGAGCCCTTCAGCCTGCCACAGCACCCTGGGAGCCCCTCTCTGGGCTGGCTGAGGCCGGAGCTGCCCCCACTGGTTGCCCGGAGGTATGGAGGGAGAAGCGCTGCCTCCCTCTCCTTGCGGGGAGGTATGGAAGGAGAAGCGCAGCCTCCCTCTCCTTGCGGGGAGGTATGGAGGAAGAGGCGCGGGCGGAAACTGGGGCTGCGCGCGGAGCTAGTGCGACAGTGCGAGTTCCGGCGGGCGCGGGCTCAGCTGGCCCCCGCACACCGAGCGACCGGCCGGCACCGCCGGCCTAGGGCAGTGAGGGAATTAGCACCAGGGCCAGCAGCTGTGGAGGTTGCGCCGGGTCCCCCAACAGTGCCTGCCCGCCAGCGCTGCGCTCAAATTGTTGCGGAGTCTTAGCTGCCTCCCCGCGGGGCAGGGCTTGAGACCTGCAGCCCACCATGTCTGAGTTCCCCCCCTGAGGTGGGCTCCCGCGCGGCTGGAGCCTCCCTGACAGCCGCTATCCCCCCTTCCGTGGCGCCCGATCCCATCTACAGTCCAAGAACTGAGGATTACAAGCACGGCTTGGGACTAACGGGCAGCTCTGCCTGCTGCCCCAGTGAAAGATCCAACTAGATGAAGCCAGCTGGGTTCCTGAGCCGGACGGGGACTTGGAGAACATTTATATCTAGCCAGAGGATTGTATGTGCACCAATCATCACTCTGTGTCTAGCTAATCTGGTGGGGACTTGGAGAACTTTTATGTCTAGCTAGAGAACCGTAAATACACCAATCAGCACTCTGTGTCTAGCTCAAGGTTTGTAAATACACCAATCAGTACTCTGTATCTAGCTCAAGGTTTATAAATACACCAATTGGTACTCTGTATCTAGCTTTGTCTAGCTAACCTAGTGGGGACTTGAAGAACTTTTGCATCTAGCCCTGTGTCTAGCTCAAGGATTGCAAACGCACCAATCAGCACTCTGTGTCTAGCTCAGGGTTTGTAAATACACCAATCAGTACTCTGTGTCTAGCTCAAGGTTTGTAAATACACCAATCTCTACTCTGTATCTAGCTAACTCTGTGTCTTGCTAACCTAGTGGGGACGTGGAGAACTTTTCTGTCTAGCACTCTGTGTCTAGCTCAAGGATTGTAAACATACCAATCAGCATTCTGTCAGAACGGAGCAATCAGCTCTCTGTAAAATAGACTAATCAGCGCTCTGTAAAATGGACCAATCAGCAGGATGTGGGTGGGGTCAGATAAGGGAATAAAAGCAGGCTGCCAGAGCCAGCTAGCGGAAGTTTCTTAGGGTTCGTTTTCGCGTTTATGAAAGGTTAGTTGTTTTGGCGTTTTGTGATAACTCTGACTTTTTGCTCACTCTGAATCCGTGGGGTGTTTAAAAACTATAATATTCACCGTGAAGGGTGGTAGTTTTTGGTGTTGTACACTACGAACTAAGGGGGAAGAACGAACAACTTCAGACACGCTGCCTTTAAGAGTGGTATCATTCACAGCGAAGGTCTGCAGTTTCAACTCCTGATAGCGAGACTGCACATCCACCGTAAGGAATAGAGCTCCTAACGTATCTGAATTAACATGTCTGAAGGAACAAACTCCAGACAAGCCATCTTTAAGAACTTTAACACCGTGAGTGTCTCTGGTTTCATTCTGGAAGTAGGTGAAATTGATGAACCCACTAATGCTGGACACAGTTTCAGTTGGTGGAATGTGTTTTCTGAGTTTTTTGTGAAACCCCAGGCTGCCTCATTCTCTCTTAACTCAATTGCGGGGGTCTATTAGAAACTCACAAATATTCTGGAATACCCTTAGAATCAAGATTTCTAAAACAAAGTATGTAAGCATCCTTTGTTTTATAATGTCCTTTTATAACATCCTTTATAATGTCACCGAGGCCATTATAAATACTTTGTGAACTAGGCCAAAGGTGTGGATATTAAAGCCCATTGGTAATAGAAGGTTCATGGGACCCTTCCAGTTCCTCTGTGACTAAGGGCTAATGTTTCTGCCTGAATGGAGGACGCAGAGCCTGCTCCCGTGCCCTCGGTACTGCTTGCCATCACTGGAGACGCCTTTCCTGAGCACTCTGAAAGCAAATCCACCCAGGACAGACACATGGTCTCCATTTTGTTAACTTTGCTTATTTTTTTCCATAGTCTCTTGAGACCTTTTTATATATTTGTTTATTGGGCCGACTCCCTCCTTTCCGTAAAGGAAATACTTTGTCTTGTTCACTACTATATCCCCAGAATCTGGAAGAAGTAGCACTTTGACTTATATAAAGGTCACCCCTAAAACTCCCTATTGCTTCATGGTGACGTTCCTGGGTAGGATTTTAGTTGCCATATTTAAATGAGGTTTTGAGCTAAGCAACAACGAAGATACAGGAAGACTTCACAAGGTCCCACATCATTTATGGTTTCAAATATTCAACTGGAGAGGGGAAGAACAAGAAAAAAAAAAAAACAGGAGATGAGGGTGTTCCTTCTGAGGCTGCCCTGTCAATGCTATTTGTATACCCCACCATAATGAAGACAATATGCAGTCCATGTGCCTTCATAAGAATGACCTGTTCCAGCCGGGCACAGTGGCTCACGCCTGTAATCCCAGCACTTTGGGTGGCTGAGGCGGGCAGATCATGAGGTCAGGAGATCAAGACCATCCTGGCTAACATGGTGAAACCTCGAATCTCTTAACAATACCAAAAATTAGCCAGGTGTGGTGGTACGTGCCTGTAATCCCAGCTACTCGGGAGGCTGAGGCAGGTGAATCGCTTGAACCTGGGAGGCGGAGGTTGCAGTGAGCCGAGATTGTGCCACTGCACTCTTGCCTGGATGACAGAGTGAGCCTCTATCTCAAAAAAAAAAAAAAAAAAAAAAGTGTTAATGGTGGAGCTTTAGGTAGGCAAGTGTAAAGTGTAGAGTAGATATTGTGGTAGGACTTTACTGTTTGTTTTATCTTATTTTACTTTATTTTTGAGACAGTCTTGCTCTGTCACCCAAGCTGGAGTACAGTGGCAGCATCTCAGCTCACTGCAATCTGTGTCTCCTGAGTTCAAGCGATTCTCCTGCCTCAGCTTCCCAAGTAGCTGGGATTAGAGGCATGTGCCATCAGGCCTGGCTAATTTGTTCTGTATTTTTAGTAGAGATGGTTTTCACTGTGTTGGCCAGGCTGATCTTGAACTCCTGACCCCAAGTGATCCACCCACCTCCGCCTCCCAAAGGGCTGGGATTACAGGCATGAGCTAGGGCCACACTTGACTGTTTAAAATTTGGCGCGTGGACCAGCAGCATTGAGATCCCCTGTGGGGCTTAATGGAAATGCAGAATCTTAGGCCTGCACCCCAGACCTACTAAATCAGAATGTGTATTTTGACAAGAACCCCAGGTGAATTGGAGAAGCACTGGTCTAGGGAAGCACAAGATATTGGAATTGCCCACCCAATCTATGTGGAAAATGTGCTATTAGAAATTGGAGAGAGCGGTCCGGGTGTGGTGGCTCACGTCTGTAACCCCAGCACTTTGGGAGGCCAAGGGGTGGGGGTGGATCACTTGAGGTCAGGAGTTCAAGACCAGCCTGGCCAACATGGTGAAACCCTGTCTCTACTGAAAATACAAAAATCAGCCAGCTGTGGTGGCATGTGCCTATGATCCCAGCTACTCGGGAGGCTGAGGCAGGAGTATCACTTGAACCCTGGAGGCCGAGGTTGCAGTGAGCTGAGATTGTACCAGTGGGCAACAGAGTGAGACTCCATCTAAAAAAAAAAAAATTGGAGAGGGCAGATATATGCAGGTAAAATTCCTACAGGTGGACACCAATTTTCTTGCTCATTTCTGTTGCCCCTCAAACTTGTGAACACTGTCAAGCCCCTCCCTGCACCTTTACACGCTCCTGGTCTAACACTGCCACACAGAAATCACACCTCCACACACCATCAGCAGTGACTATTGTGAATCTACTTACCTATTTTTACGTCTGTGTGGTTAATTTGTAATAAACATGGATTCAAATAAATCTGTTGATGATTGACTCCAATTTCATAATGAAGGAAATGAGTTCAGTTGCTCTGTCATTCTAGAGAAATTCCCGTTTTAGTTCATTAGGATTGTCATCTCTGAGTTGGTCTAATCAAACTCTCTGCTAAGTGGTTAACATATGAAGAAAATGCACTATTTTAGCATCTTCATTTTACTCATGTATCTAGTGACATAAACTGGTCAATCTTCCCTGCCCATATATCCATGGGAAAACGGGAAAAAATAATTATTAGAAACAGGCACCATCGTTCTAAAACAACAAAAAGAGAAACTATTTTTGTTTAAAATTTTTGTTTAGAATAGGCCAAGGTAGTAAATTATGCCTGGGAAATATATACACCAATCTTCTCTGGAAAACAGATTTTAAATTCAGGCCTCAACAAATTACAAGAGAGAGATTTCCAAGGAATATGAGGTCACAATAAAATTATCTCAGCACATACAAGAAATAAGCCATCATGCATGAAAGTCAGCAAACCCTGAATGATACTTTTTAATGAAAAAGTATTAACAATAGATTCAGTGCAATCTCTATCAAAATTTAAGCACTTTTTTTTTTTTTTTTTTTTTAGGTGGAGTTTTTGCACTTGTTGCCCAGGCTGGAGTGCAATGGCATGATTTCGGCTTGGCTCATGGCAACCTCTGCTTCCCAGGTTCAAGCGATTCTTTTGCCTCAGGCTCCTGAGTAGCTGGGATTACAGGCATGCACCACCACACCCGGTTAATTTTGTATTATTAGTAGAGATGGGGTTTCACCATGTTGGTCAGGCTGGTCTCGAACTCCCAACCTCAGGTGATCCACCCACCTCAGCCTCCCAAAGTGTTGGGATTATAGGCATGAGCCACCATCCCCAGCCTGCAAGCACATTTTTAAAAAGAAATTGACAAGTTCATGTTAAAATCTCTGCAATTGCAAAAGACATGGAAAAGTCAAGAGTTTTTTTTTTTTTTTTTTTTTTTTTTTAAGATGGGAGTTTCATTCTTCTTGCCCAGGCTGGAATGCAATGGCAGGATCTTGGCGTACCACAACCTCTGCCTCCCGGGTTCAAGGGATTCTCCTGCCTCAACCTCTTCAGTAGCTGGGATTATAGGAATGCACCACCACACCCGGTTAATTTTGTATTTTTGGTAGAGATGGGGTTTCTCCATGTTGGTCAAACTGGTCTTGAACTCCCAACCTCAGGTGATTCGCCTGCCTCGCTCTCCCAAAGTGCTGGGATTACATGAGTGAGCTACCGCGCCCGGTCAAGAACTTTTTTAAAAAGAAGAATGAAGGTGGAGGAATTACACTAACTGATTTCAATACTAACTATAAAGTTATAGTAATTAAGATAGTATAATATTAGTGTAAGAACAGAGAAATAGATTAATGGACCAGAGAGTTCAGAAGTAGATCCTCACATATATAGTCAATTGACTTTAGACAGAAGTGCCAAGGTAACTCAATGAGCAAAAGGTATCTTTTGAACAACTGTGCTGGAAAAACTGGATAGCCATATGAAAAAACATGAGTCTTAACTTTTACTTCACACCATATGCAAAAATTAACTTGAAATAATCAAAGACCTACTTCTACGGGCTAAAATTATAACACTGCTATAAGAAAAAATAGGAAAAAATCTTCACAAGTTTGGATTAGGCAGATTCCTTCGATGGGACACAAAAGCATGGAAAGAAGAAATTGAGAAATTGAACTCCATCAAATGTTTAACTTCTAATCTTCATATACGTCAGAAAGGATGGACAAAGGACTTCTATCCAGAATATATAGACGACTCTTACAAATAATAAGACAAAATTCCAATTTTTTTTATGGGTAAAAGATAAACAAATATTTTAAAAAGAAGATATATAATTGTCCAGTAAGTACATGAAAAATGCTTAACATTTTCATTTATCAGAGACATGCAAATTAAAACTACAATAAAATAACACTCCACAGCCACCAGAATGGCTAAAACTTTCTAAACTGACAATTCCAAGTACTGGCCAGGTAGTACTGGCTGATAGATGTACAAAACAGCACAACCAATTTGGAAAATAGTTTGGCAGTTCCTTATAAGGTTGCACTAACCATATGATCCAGAAATTTCACTCCTAGTTGTTTATCCAAGAGAAATGAAAACATGTCCACAAGAAGACTTGTACATAAATGCTTACAGCAGCTTTATTTATAATAGTGAAAACAACAAAATAACCAAAATATCTATTAGCAAGTAAATATATAATGATGGTGTATCTATATATGTTGACAAAATGGAACAACTAATCAGCAATAAAAAGGAATAAGCTACTGATGTACACAACCTGAATAAATGCAAAACATTGAATATATTTTTATTTGTTTGTTTTATTTTATTTTTTTTGAGGCAGAGTCTCACTCTGTTGCCCAGGATGAGGTGAAGTGGCACAATCTCCGCTCACTGCAACCTCCTCCTCCGAGGCTCAAGCAATTCTCCTTCCTCAGTCTCCCAGGTAGCTGGGATCACAGGCGTGCACCACCACGCCCAGTTAATTTTTGTATTTTTAGTAGAGACGGGGTTTCACCACATTGGCCAGGCCGGTCTCGAACTCCTGACTTCAGGTGATCCACCTGCCTCGGCTTCCCAAAGCGCTGAGATTACAGGCGTGAGCCACCATGCCCAGCCCTGAATATATTTTTATTTCAAAAACATTATGTGAGATCAAAGAAGCAAACACCAAAGAGTAATGTATGATCTCATTTATATGAAACTTCAGAAAAGGGGAAAATCATCTATGACAACAGAAAGCAGATTCGTGGTTACCTGGGATCGGAGGTAAAGGTGGAAAAGGGATAGCAGAGAATTATTTTGCCAAGACAGAAATGTTGTAAATATTGATTATGATGCTTATTACGTAAGAGTCTACACTTGTCAAAATCCAACAAACCGCATTCTTAAAATGGGTCATTTGATTGTATGTAAATTACACTACAATGATGAGTTTTACAAAACTGAAAGAAGGTATTGAAAACAGAAGGTTGAAAAAAAATAAAATTCAATGTCTAGAAATGTGAAATATACAATTATTCAAAATATTTATGGAGGATATACTAGATGCGAGCAAGATGTTAGATGGTCCTGGAGTGTTAAAGAAGATAAAATGGGCCGGGCGCAGTGGCTCACGCCTGTAATACCAGCACTTTGGGAGGCGGAGGTGGGCGGATTACGAGGTCAGGAGATCAAGACCATCCTGGCTAACACGGTGAAACTCCGTCTCTACTAAAAAATTAGCCAGGCATGGTGGCGGGCACCTGTAGTCCCAGCTACTCCTCAGCCTAAGGAAGCTGAGGCGGGAGAATGGCGTGAACCCGGAAGGCGGAGCTTACAGTGAGCTAAGATGGCGCCACTGCACTCCAGCCTGGGCGACAGAGCGAGACTCTGTCTCAAAAAAAAAAAGGTAAAATGGCAGCAATAGAGTGGAAAAGAGTTGGAATTGAAAGCCAGAATTGTGGCTCCTGCACAGTGGCAGTGTGACCTAGTCAGGTCAATTCTTCTCCATGGGCCTCGGCTGCCTCACCAATAACATGAGGAAGATGGGCTGGCTTGCACCTAGTGCTGATATATTCTATTTTAAGTCCATTAGGCATTTGCTTCTTTATAGAGTGACAGATTAGAAATGGAAAGATACATAGCTTAAGTCAGACAGATCTACGTTGTGCTTTAAAGAAATGAATATATTTGGCTGGGCGTGGTGGCTCAGGCCTGTTATCCCAGCACTTTGGGAGGCAGAAGCAGGTGGTTCACCTGAGGTTGGGAGCTCATGACCAGTCTGGCCAACATGGCAAAACCCCATTTCTACTAAATATACAAAAAATTAGCCAGGCGTGGTGACGCTCGCCTGTAGTCCCAACTACTAGGGAGGCTGAGGTGGGAGAATCCTTTGAGCCTGGAAGGCAGAGGTTGCAGTGAGCTGAGATTCGACTGGGCAACAGAGCAAGACTCTGTCTCAAAAAAAAAAAAAAAGAAATGAACATTTTTGCAAAGGTGTGCTTTAAAGAAATAAACATATTCGCATTCGCAATTGTAACTGTCTTCAAGAAATCATGCCAGTTTTTTTCAATTAACTTTTACTAAGCCCTCATTTTTTATAGGTGTCTCCCTAACCTCCCCACCTCCAACCTCCCTCCCTTTCTTTGTTTTTATTTCTTGTGACTCAGAAGACTGTATTAACACACCCCACAAGCTGCTCAGAGGTCACAGTGACCTAATTCCTAAATGTCAATTCCAATGCACTCTTAAATCTCCATCTTACCTGAATTCTGGGCCACACAACACTGTTAACCCCTCCAATCTCAGAGAATTTGTAGCTCTTCAATTCTGAGATGCTGTTCTAGCTGAGTCTCCTCCCTCCTCCCAGATGACTCCATCTCAGCCTCTTCCTTTTCTTTTCAACCCAAAAGTTCTTTGCAAGGAGCCAGATAGTAAATATTTTAGGTTTTGTGGGTCATGTGATCCCCTAAAATAGCAGATTCTTTGTTTTTTGTTTATTGTTTTTGTTTTAAACCCTTTGGAAGGTAAAAGGCATTCTTAGCTGGCCAGTGGGAGCCCTCCCTTTACACTCTGCCAGTCTTCCTGGCCCATTCCACCGACTGCTGCCCTCAAACATCCACCTGTAATCCAGGCCTTAACAGGGATGTCCTTTAATTTCCATCTCTCCATGACAGGGGTGTTAAGGGTGTCCCATTTTCTGCATTCCAGGAAAAATTCTGGTTGTACAAAAAGAAAGGGCTAAGTACATGAATAGATGATTCATAAAATAATGAATGTCAATGGCTTTTAAGCATATTGAAAGATTCTCTACCTCATACACAGTAAATGAAAGGTAAGGTAAAACCACCAGATGTGGTTTTTCCATCTTGCAGAATAACAAAAATGAGAGTCTGATAACATAAGGTGTAGATGAAGAATTGCAAAAATAAGCATGGTCCTCTTTGGTGTGCAGTTTAGCAACATCTACTAAAACATAAGATAAGGCTGTCGTGGGGGCTCACGCCTGTAATCCCAGTACTTTGGGAGGCCAAAGCGGGTGAATCACGAGGTCAGGAGATTGAAACCATCTTGACCAACATGGTGAAACCCTGTCTCTACTAAAATACAAAAAATTAGCCGGGCGTGGTGGTGCGTGCCTGTAATCCCAGCTACTTGGGAGGCTGCGGCAGGGAAATCACTTGAATCCAGGAGGCGGAGGTTGCAGTGAGCTGAGATCGCACCACTGCACTCCAGCCTGGTGACAGAGCAAGACTCTGTCTCAAAAAGCAAACAAACAAACACCATAAGATACACATATCTTCTCACCTAGCAGGTCCATTTCTAGATAGTTATATGAAAAAAGGAAGGATGGAGAATTACCTGCATATAAAATAGAGTGTTGAGTGGCTAAAGTGGGGCAGAAACTAGAGTGCTGTGTGTCATGGGTGAGAGAGAAACCTACTTTTTCACTGTGTGTATTTTTGTATTGTTAGAATGTTTTTCTTATCATATTGTATTTTTACTTGCTCCCCCCACCCTTTTTTTTTTTGAGATGGAATTTCACTCTTGTTACCCAGGCTAGAGTGCAATGGTGTGATCTCCGCTCACTGCAACCTCTGCCTCCCAGGTTCAAGCAATTCTCCTGCCTCAGCCTCCCAAGTAGCTGGGATTATAGGTGCCCACCACCATGCCCAGCTAATTTTTTGTATTTTCAGTAGAGATGGGGTTTCACCATGTTGGCCAGGCTGGTCTTGAACTCCTGACGTCAGGTGATCCACCTGCCTCGGCCTCCCAAAGTGCTGGGAGCACAGGTGTGAGCCACCACAACCGGTTGAAATTGTTAACATAAATGAATGGATAGGTAGTTAGCTAAGTAGACAGAAGGATGGATAGATAGATAGATACATACATACATGCATACATACATACATAGAATCTTATAAACAAAAAGAGAGGAATAGGTGAAGTAGAAGGGATCTTAAAAGTTGTCTAATCCAAGACCAATATTTGCTGATGAGGAAATTGAGCCCTAGACAGTTCTGTGGTATTCCCAAGATCTTGCTATTACTAGCAGAAGTGAAACTTGATTCCAGGCCTCCTAACTCCCAGTCCAGCACTTGTCTCTGTACGTCCCACCACCTCTCTTAGATGACCCCCTTGATGCAGGTAGTTCATCTAAATCATTTGAACTCGATGAAGCAGTATGGCTTTTTAGAAAAAAAAATTATCTTCTTTTATTTTGAGACAGAGTCTTGCTCTGTCAGCCAGCCTAGACTGCAGTGCCATAACTTCAGCTCACTGCAGCCTTGACCTCTCAGGCTCAAGCGATCCTCTTGCCTCAGCCTCCCGAATAGCTGGGACTACAGGCAGGTGTCACCATGCCCCGCTAATTTTTTTTTTGAGACAAAATCTTACTTTGTTACCCAGGTTGGAGTGCAGTGGTGCGATCGCAACTCACTGCAACGTCTGCCTCCTGGGTTCAAGCAGTTCTCCTACCTCAGCCTCCCAAGTAGCTGGGATTACAGGTGTGCGCCACCACGTCTGGCTGATTTTGTATTTTTAGTAGAGATGGGGTTTCAATATATTAGCCAGGCTGGTCTTGAACTCCTTACCTTAAGTGATCTACCCGTCTTGGCCTCCCAAAGTCCTGGGATTACAGGTGTGAGCCACCGCACCCAGCCAATAAGACTTTTTGTATTGTTTATCAGCCCTCTGTATTGCCACTACACAAATTTCATATTCATCTCTTTTGCCTTTTCCTTTTGAGTTTTTCTTCTTCTGGCTCTTTGTGTGCATTTAGGATATTAAACCATAGTTAAAATATGATGTAAATATTTTATTATAGACTGTCATATGTCTTTTAATGATTAACCATGTCTTTTGTTGATTTTTTTTTTTTTTTTTTAATGTAGTCTGTCCATGTTTTTCTTGTGGCTTCTGGGTTGTGTCTTTTTTAGAAAAGTTTTTGTTTAGGATTTCTTTTTTTTCTTTAGACCTCCTCTGTGATCTTTTTTTTTTTTTTTTTCGGGATTTCTGATGTGCATTTGGCTTTTCTGTTTAGAGCAGGGTCACTTCTGGGTTTGGTGCTTACCATGAGATTTTTGTTCAGAGTAGCCTGGGACTCCTAGATGTTACTACAGACCGAAAAGGCTTATAGGGCCCAGCCTAGGTCTTGAACTGTGTCTGCAGTGCCGCATCCTAGGCGCATTGAGCTGAGAACAGGTCTCCAGAGCTGAGGAAGGGAACATCTTTGGCCTTTGGTTAGTTTAGCATTTACAGAGTGCAGTACTCGGCAGTGGGGTTTAGGAATGAGTAGGCGAAGGAGACAGATATATAAACAGATCATTTCAGTTTTCCTACTATGACTGATTAACAGTCTAATCTCATAAAGCATTTAAATAGGCTGGGCCCAGTGGCTCACACCTGTAGTCCCAGCACCTTGGGAGGCTGAGGCAGGCGGATCACCTGACGTCAGGAGTTTGAGACCAGCCTGGCCAACATGGCAAAATCCTGTCTCTACTAAAAATACAAAAATTAGCCAGGTGTGGTGGCAGGCGCCTATAATCTCAGCTACTCGGGATGCTGAGGCAGGAGAATCTCTTGAACCCAGGAGGCAGAGTTTGCAGTAAGCCAAGATGGTACCATTGCACTTAAGCCGAGATCATACCATTGTACTCTAGCCTGGGCAACAAGAGCAAAACTCCACTTCCAAAAAAACAAATTTTTAAAAAACTAAAGGTAGAGATATTGACTTAGTTACAGAACTCCAGTTTTTAAAAATTGTTCCAAAAAATTATGATCTATGATTCCATAACAGCCAAAGAATTACCTACTGAGACAAATAAAAATAGCATGGTGTGTAGAAAGCAGAGACTTGGGCAGGAGTCAGTTCCTTGGATTCTAACCTGGGTTGTGCCGGGTACAAGCCATGTGACCCAAAGTACTCCCTAGACCTCTGGCCCTGGTTCTTTCCTAGTTGGCTTTCAGGATCTTGGAGTAGGGGGAGTTTGGTAAGGAGAGGGCATGGGAGAGAAGAGATGCATAAGGATTGTTCTGTTGTTTCATTTTGATTTTTAAATGTCACACTGAAGGCCCCCTGGCTCATGCCTGTAATTCCAGCATTTTGGGAGGCCAAGAGGGGGCAGATCATTTGAGGTCAGGAGTTCAAGACCAACCTGGCCAACATGGCAAAACTCCATCTCTACTAAAACATACAAAAATTACCTGGGCGTGGTGGTGCAAGCCTGTAGTCTCAACTACTCAGGAGACTGAAGCAGGAGAATCGCTTGAACCCTATAGAAGGAGGTTGTAGTGAGGTGAGATCCTGCCACTGTACTCTAGGCTGGGTGACAGAGTGAGACTGCGTCTCAACCACAACAACAACAATAAAAAATCACCCTGAAAAGTCCTGCCTTTTTGATTAAACCTTAAACCCTTATTTAGTTTACAAAGTGCTTTGTGATCTGATCCCTTATCTCACCTCTCTTGATTCTGTTTTTAGACAGGTCCTGTGTTCTCGCTTCCCTGTGAGAACTTTGCATGTGTTACTCTGGCCTCCTTCCCTGGCCTTCCCCCTATCACTTCTTTACCCACTGTTATAGGCAGAATTATGTCCCTAAAAAAACCTTTATGTTGAAGTCCTAACCCTCAGGACCTCAGAATGTGACCTTATTTGGAAATAGGGTCATTGCAGGTATAATTAGTTAGGATGAGGTCATAGAGAAGCAGGGCGACCTCTAATCCAATATGACCACTGTCTTTATGAAAAGGGGAAATTTGGACACAGATTGAGATGTAGAGAGAGAATGCCACGTGAAGACTGAAATTTTGTTGCTGCAAGCCAAGGAGTGCCAAGGATTGCTGGCAAACCACCAGACGCTAGGGGAGAGGCGTAGAACAGATTCACACTTGCACCCACAGAAGAAACCAACCCTGCCAACACCTTAGTCTTGGACTTCCAGCCTCCAGAACTGTGAGACAATGTATTTATGTGGTTTAAACCACCCAGTCTGTGGTAACTTGTTAAGGCAGCTTGAACAAACTAACTTACTCACCTAACTCCCCTTCACAATTTCCCTCAGGCATTACCCAGAGGCCTTTCTTGGCTCTCCAAGTCTGGATTGTTCATCTTTCTTTCTTTCTTTCTTTTTTTTTTTTGACATGGAGTCTCACACTGTCTCCCAGACTGGAGTGCAGTGGCACAATGTCAACTCAATACAACCTCCACCTCCTGCATTCAAGTGATTCTCCTGCCTCAGCCTCCAGAGTAGCTGGGACTACAGGTGCGCACCACCACACCCAGCTTATATATATATTTAGTATTTTTATATCCTTATAAAAGTATATATATATTTTTAGTAGAGATGGGGTTTCACCATGTTGGCCAGGATGGTCTCAATCTTTTGACCTTGTGATCCGCCTGTCTCCACTTCCCAAAGTGCTGGGATTACAGGCGTGAGCCACCATGCCTAGCTGATTGTTCATCTTTCCCAGGGGCTCACACAGAAACCAAGCTTTTCTAAGACTTCAGGTGGGCCTATGATACTGCCTGTGGACACCCCACCACACATCATATTAGACATATTAAAATATGTCCAAATGCAAAATTAAATATAATTTCATGCTGTCAATAGTTTTGAAAGAATTTGCTTTATAACATTGCTTTGGGAATGGACTATGAGTAATTATTTTAAATTTATAATTGTTTATATCGGCAATAATTCTACATATCTGGCAATTGTAAAAATCTTTGGGTTTTTTTGGTTTTGGTTTCTGATTTTGTGTTTTTTTGAGACAAGGTCTTGCTCTGTTGCTCAGGTTGGAGTGTAGTGGTGTGATCATGGCTCACTGAAGCCTCAACCTTCTGGGTTCAAGCAATTCTTCCACCTCCTGAGTACCTGGAACTATTGGTGCATGCCACCATGCCTGGCTAATTTTTTATTATTATTTTGTAGAGACAAGTCTCCCTTTGTTGCCCAGGCTGGTCTTGAACTCGTGGGCTCAAGTGATTGTCCTGCCTTAACCTCCCTAAGACTGAGATTACAGGTGTAAGCCATCATGACCTGTAGAAATCTTTTTTTTTTTTTTGAGACGGAGTTTCACTCTTGTCACCTAGGCTGGAGTGCGATGGCGTGATCTTGGCTAACTGTAACCTCTGCCTCTGGGTTCAAGTGATTCTCCTGCCTCAGCCTCCTGAGTAGCTGGAATTACAGACATCTGCCACCATGCCTGGCTAATTTTTGTATTTTCAATAGAGACAGGGTTTCACCATGTTGGCCAGGCTGGTCTTAAACTCCTGACCTCATGTGATCCACCCGCCTCAGCCTCTCAAAGTGCTGGGATTACAGGCATGAGCCACCATGCCCAGCAGAAATCTTTTAATAGTCTAGTTTACAAATTGTTTTCAGATGTAATAACTTTTATAAATACTAAAAGCGGCTGGGCTCAGTGGCTCACGCCTGTAATCCCAGCACTTAGGAGGCCAAGACTGGTGGATCACCTGAGGTCAGGAGTTCAAGACCAGACTGGCCAACATGGTAAAACCCCGTCTCTATTAAAAATACAAAAATTAGCCAGGCATGGTGGCGGGCACCTGTAATTTCAGCTACTCGGGAGGCTGAGACAGGAGAATCGCTAGAACCCAGAAGACAGAGGTTGCAGTGAGCCAAGATCACGCCACTTTACTCCAGCCTTGGCGACAGAAGGAGACGCCATCTCAAAAAATAAATAAATACTAAATGAATTTGGATGCAGTTGACATAGTGTTGCATTTTTACATAATGTAGACATTCAATTAAAGGTTTATTTGATGTTTTCATATTTTAATATTTTGGATATGATATTTATATATCATTTTTATATATAATTCATTTCTTTTTATATTCAGATATATTTATATATCATTTATACATCATTCTCTCCATTAAGGATTTAGTAAATATATAAAAATACATATATATGTGTGTATATACATTTTTTATATATATATTTTAGAACTCAAATATTTTTATAGTTCCTGATAAAGCTTGCAGGCCTTAAGCTCCTGCCAGTGGTGCCTAATGAATCAAACACACCCAAACATCCTGAGCTTATCTGTGTTGCAGGACATAGCACTTTCTATGTTACTGAATGACCTTGGGTTTCTTATACAAATCTATAAATTTCTGGAGGACCAGTCAGTCTCTACCTTATTTCTGTGTATATCTTACCCAGTGCAGTGTTTGCTATGCAGCTGGTGGGTGGTCCAGTTGTCTCATTTAGCGAACAAATGAACCCTTTTTGTTTTGTTTTTTTTTTTACAAATTCAACTTTAAAAATTTACTAAGTGTGGCAATAATTAATGCTTATACTTTAAAATGAAGAGCTAAACATGAAACAGATAAAACTGCAGGGCAGGCTGGGCACAGTGGCTCATGCTTGTAATCCCAGCACTTTGGGAGGCCGAGGCGGGCGGATCACCTGAGGTCGGGAGTTTGAGACCAGCCTGACCAACATGGTGAAACCTCATCTCTACCAAAAATACAAAATTAGCCAGGGTTGGTGACACATGCCTGTAATCCCAGCTACTTGGGAGGCTGAGGCAGAAGAATTGCTTGAACCCGGGAGGTGGAGGTTGCGGTGAGTCGAGGTCACGCCATTGCACTCCAACCTGGGCAACATGAGTGAAACTCCGTCTAAAAACAAACAAACAAACAAACAAAAAACTGCAGGGCAAGCTGGGCACGGTGGCTCACGCCTATAATCCTAGCACTTTGGGAGGTCGAGGCGGGTGGATCACCTGAGGTAGGGAGTTTGAGACCAGCCTGGCCAACATGGCGAAACGCTGTCTCTACTAAAAATACAAAAATTAGCCGAATGTGGTGGTGGGCACCTGTAATCCCAGCTTCAGAGGAGGCTGAGGCAGGAGAATCACTTGAACCCAGGAAGCAGAGGTTGCAGTAAGCCAAGACTATGCCACTGCACTCCAGCCTGGGTGACAGAGCAAGACTCTGTCTCAAAAAAAAAAAAAAAAAAAAAAAATGCAAGGCGTATATATTTTTTTACATTTAAGGACATTTATATTATGTCATTATAAGGACAAAACCACATTTTACCTTAGAAGGACAAAACCATTGTCATTTTGGTATTCCTAAGGGATAGGAGCAGATGCTAATTGTTGGTAAGTAATCTAAGTAGGCTTCCATCTCTATCAGTCTTCCTTCTAGGCCTTGGCTCAAGAAAGTGAGTCTTGGATTAGGCCAAGCTAAGGGTTTAGAATAAATGCTAAAGAGCAAAGGCCAAGGAGGAGAAACACGTGGACATCATAGTGGTAAGAGCAGGGTCTGAAAAAAAGTAGGGATGTTGGGAAATGGAGGGTGAAGCAGAAGACAGTTGCCTATGCAGTCATAATGATGCTCATGAGATGATAAACAAGCAACAGCATGTGTTGAGAGTTTACTAGTGCCAGAAGCAGTGGGGATGGGCTTTGCATGCATTGCCTCTTTTTACCCTCATGACAGTTCTGTGATGTATTGTCATTCTCCCCATTATATGGATAAAGAAATTGGGTTTAAAGAGATAAAGCTGAAGTTAAGGTGAAGTCTTCCAGCTGATGATGGCAGAGCTGGGATTTGGAGTCTGTGTGGCTCCAGAGCCCACACTCTTAACTACCACCGTCTTTCTTTCTTTCCTTCCTTCCTTTCTTCCTTTCTTCCTTTTTTCCTTTCTTCCTTTCTCTCTCTGTTGCCCAGACTGGAGTGCAGTGGCGCGATCTTGGCTCACTGCAAGCTCTGCCTCCTGGGTTCACGCCATTCTCCTGCGTCAGCCTCCCGAGTAGCTGGGACTACAGGCATCCACCACTACGCCCGGCTAATTTTTTTTGTATTTTTAGTAGAGATGGGATTTCACCATGTTGGCCAGGCTGGTCTCAAACTCCTGACTTCGGGTGATCTGTCTACCTTGGCCTCCCAAAGTGCTGGGATTACCGGCATGAGCCACCTGGTCTCCCTGGCAATTTGTTCTTGTGTGTCTATTACTAGATTATGGGGCCCTTGAAGGCAGAAATGTTCATTTTGTCCTTATATTTTATAGGTTGCTTTTCTGACTGTTTAAATGGAAGAATATGAATATAATATGGTAATTCCTAATCATATTAATTGATTTTGATTGAGGAAAATGCATGATACCCTCCAAATTCGTTTCTCTTGACGTTTATTACAATGTTTATGTGAAAGCAAAAACTCCTTGAATCAATACCTATTCTGTTAAAATTATTAAAAACTTAAACAGTGCTTATTCTGTTCCAGACACAATTTCACTTGGGCAGTATGTATTAACTCATTTAATCCTCTCAGGAACCCTCCAAGCAGAGGAGCAGCCCACAACCATGCAGGTTATAAATGGTGCCCCCTAGAGTTGTGCAGTTCTCAACCTGTACAACCACATGTGGTGACCCTGCTCATGCCCCTTAATATGCTCATTTTACAGATGGAGAAACTGAGGCATGGAGGTATTAAATAAAACATTCTTATTTCAGAGTTTAATCAGCCTCATGATCACTACAGAATTATTATTCAAACCTTGGTAAAATAAAACCTCATTAATCCAGCTCAGTTGCAAGAATGGGTGTGGAAGGGTAGTAGACTTCACTATTTAAAGTGTATGAATTATAGAATTATTTCTTAGGAAATTTGTTCTAGTAGGTTAAACTACAGTTAACCAATTAGTTAAGTACTTCTGGACTGTCTATGGAGAAACACTGTCATGTTCCTTTAATAAATGTTGACATCTCACTTACAATCACTAATAATGAATGTACTAAAATCCTTCAAATTAAAAAAGGATCTGGCTTTATTTAAGCAGTTAAATGTGCCCGTTTACAAGTCTATTAGCTAGCATAACAATTTATTTACTGAACAATTTCTTAAATTAATCAAAGCCATGTTCAAAATGAATGCATTACAATTCAGAATTGAGTTCAACTTGGCCCGGTGAGGTGGCTCACGTCTGTCATCCCAGCACTTTGGGAGGCTGAGGCGGGAGGACCACGAGGTCAGGAGACCGAGACCATCCTGGCTAACACGGTGAAACCTCGTCTCTACTAAAAATACAAAAACAAAATTAGCCGGGCGTGGTGGCGGGCGCCTGTAGTCTCAACTAGTTGGGAGGCTGAGGCAGGAGAATGGCGTGAACCCAGAAGGCGGAGCTTGCAGTGAGCGGAGATCGTGCCACTGCACTCCAGCCTGGGCGACACAGTGAGACTCCATCTCAAAAACAAAAAACAAAAACAAACAAACGAAAAAGAATTGAGTTCAACTTAATAAGGTTTTATTATATTGTAAAGGACTATATTAGGAAAGCTGTAGGCAGGAACTCCAAGAGAAAAACATTTCTAAACGCTGACAGAATAACTCGTAAGCCAGTGATGACACAGGATGTGAACCTGGTTCATGGCCAATTTAATACCGATTTTTTGGTCTAGTTTCTAGAATACATTTCTCAGTTAAAAAACTTAAAAGGCCACAGAATTCCAAGTAAATTATTTTGTGCATGTATATAATACTTATTATAAAACTGGCATTGTGTTGCACGGTGCTTTAGGCTTCAGTCTTCCCAGACTTTAATGTGAACAAGAATCATCTGGGGATAGTTACCTTGCAGATTCTTATTCATTAGGTCTGGGGCAGAGCCAGAGAATCCACATCTCTAAAATGCTCCCAGGGCAGCTGATGCTGAAGGGTTTGGAACGCAGAATTTCGGGGCCAGATAGCTGGATCTGCATCAAAAGTGTAGCTCGGTCGGGTACAGTGGCCCACGCCTATAATCCCAGCACTTTGAGAGGCTGAGGCGGAAGGATCATGAGGTCAGGAGTTCGAGACCAGCCTGGCTAATGTGATGAAACCCCCGTCTCTAATAAAAATACGAAAACAGCCAGGCGTGGTGGCAGGTGCCTGTAATCTCAGCTACTCAGCCGAGATCACCTCAGTGCACTCCAGCCTGGGCGACAGAGTGAGACTTCATCTCAAAAAAAGAAAGAAAAGAACAAAACTGTAGCTCTACTGCATATTAGATCTGTGACCTGGGGCAAGGTACTTAACCTCTCTGTGCTTAGTTTCCTCATCTGCAAAATGGAGTCATGGTAACAATATGTACATCATAGGTGTGTTGTAAAGATTAAATTAGTTAATGAATGTAAAGAAATTCAAGCAGAAAGAAAAGAAAACTGGTGTTATACTATACATACGATTGCAACTTGCTTTTTTCATTTAGCTGTACATCCTGGGCATCTTTCCATGTCAGTAGAATAAAATTTACCCCATTCCCTCTAACAGCTACATAGAATTCCACAAGTGGATGTATCTTAATTTGCCTCATTTCAATGATGTTTTTTCTCTTTTTAAAAATTTTGGTAAAACATACATGACATAAAATTTTATTGTTTTATTTTATTTTATTTGAGATAGGGTCTCACTCTGTCCATCAGGCTGGAGTGTAGTGGTGTGAACATGGGTCACTGCATCACTGCAGCCTTGACCTCCTGGGCTCAAGCCATCCTCCTGCCTCAGCCTCCTGTGTAGTTGAGACCACAGGTGCACGCCACCACACCTGGCTAGTTCTTTAAATTTTTTTGTAGAGATAGGTTCTCACTATATTGCCCAGACTGGCATTGCACTCCTGGGCTCAAGTAATCCTCCTGCCTCAGCCTCCCAAAATGCTGGAATTACAGGCATGAACCACCATGACCAGCCCAAAATTTGCCATTTTAAACATTTTTAAGTGTACAGTTCAGTGGCATTAAGTACATTGGCATGGTTATAAAACCATCATCACTATCTCTAGAACTTTTTCACCATCCCAAACACAAACTCTGTACCCTATAAACAATGCCTTCTCATTCTCCCAGCCCTTGGGACACTTTATTCAATTTTGTGTCCCTATAAATTTTCCTAGTCTAGGCTCTTCATATAAGTGGAATCATACAGTATTTGTCCTTTTGTGCCTCTGATGGATTTTTGAAAGACGTGTTTTCTCAATCTGCCTTCCTGTAGAATCCATGCTCTGAATTTTGAAGTCTCTGAGGAGCTGGCTGTTATCCCTCTCCTTGGCCTGGATAGGAATTAGGTCTGAGGTGGTGGCCTTCTATGACATGCAAGCTCTGTAGGCTTCTGACTGTGTAATTAACAAAAGCAATGATCACTTTCATTGCCTGTGCGCCTGCTGCAGGCCAGCCCTGTACCACACACTGCCCTGTGAACTTGGAAAAATGGCCCCCATTTTACAGATACAGACATTGAAAATCAGAGAGGCAAAATGACCTTTTTGCTTTTACTAGTTAGGGACAGAGGTGGGTTCTAGTTAGCTCTGACTCCAAAGCTCCTGCTGTTTCACTACCTAGTAGTCTGGCAAAGGAAAATGCAATCATTTCCAGTATTTTTTTTTAAAACAACATTCTGATTAGTACAGGTGGAACTTAAACTAAGCACCCTGAAAATTGAAAATGCAGATCCATGGTATTTGCTAAACAAAAGAATTCATCACAGAACCTCTCTTGAGCACAAAAGCTTCTCATTTGTTACTTAGTTTCTCAGATGGGGGCATTTTCAACTGCTTGTGTGTTTGAGAGTAGATTTACACTGCCTGCTATTGTCCAGTCTCATTTTAACAGAGTCTCATCGTCATCACAAGAGTATGTTGATTCAGGATGGTAGTTAAGCAAACAAAGGACTTCAGCAAACAGTTCTTTATGGAGCTAGCCCTATCCCCAAAAAAAAAAAAAAAAAAAAAAAAAAAGCTCTATCCTGAAGCAGCCATTCCCCTCAGTGCTCCACGAGGAACAAGAATGCTGAGGCAACCTCTGAGTGATCCCTGACATACGGAACAAAAGTCAAAATGCTACTTTGATTTCTAAAGATACTCCCTGGGCAACTAAATGAGCATGTGTGTGTGTGTGTGTGTGTACACGTGTATCCAGTTACTTATGGAACTAGACTCAAATATTCCACTTGATGGGAAAATCCTTAAACATGGCTATAACGATCACATCTAAAAATTCCCTTCCTCTTTCCTGCGGGATGTCTTTTGTCTCATTTTTGCCAAAAAGAAAGAGCGCCGTCTATGTTTTGCATCACCCTCTTCACGTGCTCAAGTTCAGGATCATCTTCACTGGCTCACATGCTGTTTTGGCAGCACACATGCATTCTTTCCTGCGGCCGCCCCTTAAAGGAGCCACATTCAGCCAAGAGGAACTGCCACTGTCCTCCCAGCAGCTGCCGACTGGATGTACTGTGTGTTGTGATCGTGTGATGTTATGCTCTAGGTCTGTTTTGACTAGCTGGATATTAGATTGGGGTGATTAGGGAAGGCTTGATAACATCACCTGAATGCAACTTGCAAGCTGAAGCCACTGTCTTATTATTCATTGTAAACACCAACAAGACAAAAAAACCCAAAATGGTAATATCCCCAATGACTTCAGAAAGAGATACTGGTCAAAAGGTCAAGGTTTTCCAGATCTGATGCTTTTTAGTGATTTGGGTCAAGCTATTTAACATTTTTTTTGAGACGTAGTCTTCCTCTGTCGCCCAGGCTGGAGTGCAGTGGCGCCATCTCAGCTCACCACAACCTCTGCCTCCCGGGTTCGAGTGATTCTCCTGCCTCACACTCCCGAGTACCTGGGATTACAGGCATGCGCCACCACACCCAGCAAATTTTTGTATTTTTAGTAGAGGCGGGGTTTTCTATGTTGGTCAGGTTGGTCTCGAACTCCTGACCTCAGATGATCCGCCCGCCTCAACCTCCCAAAGTGCTGGGATTATAGGCGTGAGTCACCGTGCCTGGCCAATATTTAACATTTCTGTGACAATGATAGGTATCCAACCCCTACATAGTTACTAGGGATTTTGTAATTAGACAAACTTCTAAGTTGTTATTTAAATAAGTCTGAAATTCAAATCACATGTAGCTCCATACACTGGATACCTTTGAAGGATTTGTGAGAAACAATCCCCTTAAACACCCTGGCTGTGATACAATAAGGGATTGAGGCTACTGAGCACACTAGGAAACCGGTCGTACTATATTCTTATTGCAGCAAAGCTTGCTGCCCTTTTAAAGTTTGATGCTGTATCAGAACGTAATCTTAACCTTTGATCCCTGTTTCAATGCTTTGTGGGAATAATTGTGCATTCACATTCAGTAAGATCCTCAAAATTACGGGGATAGTATGATGTACAGGGTTCAGAAAAACAGGGATATAAATAAAGCCATCCCTCCAGTTTTATGTGCATGTCATTGATTATCTATTTGGGGTCACTGAAATATGTTGCACATGTATTCTGGGGTCCATGTGTTCTGGAGAAATAGTGGTTACTGTAAATGTTAAATTATAATTCAGTATGTATTTATTGAACATCTCAGTGCTGTGCTTGCTCTCAAGTGAAGAGAGTGAGCTAAGCAAAGAAACAGATGAAATAGCTAGTGGCCACCGTTCTGAAAGGGTTTCCATCTTCCCCTCTTCCTGTCAATATCATATCACTCCACAGCAAGGCTGGTGGTTTTCATCACTCAACAAGCATGTGAAACACACAATGAAGTATATTTGTAAGGAACTTACTATCTAGCTTAGGAGAAAAAAATGTATATATGAAAAAGCTAGAGGCTGGGTGTGGTGGCTCATGCCTGTAATCGCAGCACTTTGGGAGGCCAAGGCAGGCAGATCATTTGAGTTCAGGCATTAGAGGCCAGCCTGGCCAACATTGTGAAACTCCGTCTCTGCTAAAAATACAAAAATTAGCCAGGTGTGGTGGTGCACACCTGAAATCCCAGCTATTTGGGAGGCTGAGGCAGGAGAATCACTTCAACCCGGGAGGTGAAGGTTGCAGTGAGCCGAGATTGCACCACTGTACTCCATCCTGAGTGACAAGAGTAAGACTCTGTCTCAAAAAAAAAAAAGAAAAGAAAAGAAAAGAAAAGGCTAGAGACCAGTACAAGTTCACATAGAATCAAATGCTAGAATGTGAGTGGCAAAGACTGAGAATGGGTTGGGATTTCAAAGAAGGGGAAAATAGCTGGGCTCAGGTTAGTGAGGGATTTCTGTGGAAGGAACCTTGAGAGCTGGCCCTTGAATGGAATGAGGAACTGAACTAATGCAAAGGAGAAAGAGTGGGCATCTCAGACTGGAAAATAGCTGAGCTGGAGCAGAGCATGGAGGTGAAATGAAAACACTGTGCATGACAGTTTACATTTGTCCCTCCTTTATATTTTTCCCTGCTGCCTCACACAGGAGAGTTCCTTCAACTCCAGCTAATAAGCTGCAAATTTATAGAATAGCCACTCGTACTTTACACCATCTGTTCAGGGAATGTTTTGTACCTTCTCTCTCATCTTTTGGGGGAGGGCAGGGGAACTGTATTTAATGAAGAAAAATGGAAACATTAAAGGGAAATGTGTTCCTTCCTTTCTTATCCCTACCCTTTCTCAGGTAGAGGGGTCTCCATGCAAGCAGGGAGTCTGCCCAGGGAGTCAGAGCCTACACGATGAGGGGCATCCACTCACAGGTGTGCTTGATGTGTGTATCCGAGCATCCTTACCTGGGGGCAGCCTGACATGGGGCATCAGAGCCTGAGTGGAGAAAGAAAAGCATCCATAAGGGAGAAGAGACAACTGTGGAGTTTGGAGATTGATGCAATAAGAAATATATTAAGGTTTCTGTTCGTGACCAGCCTGATCAATATGGTGAAACCCGTCTCTACTAAAAATACAAAAGTTAGCTGGGTGTGGTGGCAGGTGCCTTCAGTCCCAGCTACTCAGGAGGCTGAGAAAGGAGAATTGCTTGAACCCAGGAGGCAGAGGTTGCAGTGAGCCAAGATCGCATCACTGCACTGTAGCCTGGGCCACAGAGTGAGACTATCTCAAAAAAAAATAAATAAATAAAAATAAAGTTTCTCTATTTATATATATAAAGGTTTCTCACTGTCAGAAAGGGAAGTTAAAATTATGGAAAGGAAGAAAACTAAGATGAATATTGTGGTTTTGGATTAGAATTGTGTGCATTAGTATGAATCAGAGTTTTCAAGATAGATAGATGAATAGATAGACTTATAAACATAAATGAACATCCATATATATGTATTGTGGTGGGCATACTCTAAGATGGCCCCCAATTATTCACTTTGGGAGGCCTGAGTCTCCTCTTGCATCTACCATGTGTTAAAGATGCTCCTGAGATGGCCCGGAATGATCCGCACCCCATGTATTCACCCCCAGTATTCATGCCTTCCCCTTGAGTGTGGGCAGAGCCTATGACTCACTTCTAGCCAAGAGAATATAGCAAATAGAATGGAATGTCATTTCTGTGAGTATGTTACATAAGATTATGATGTCCATCTTGCTTGGAGACTCTCTTTTGCTTTTTTTTCTTTTTCTCTGTTGAGATGGAGTCTCGCTCTGTTGCCCAGGCTGGAGTGCAGTGGTGCGATCTCAACTAACTGCAGCCTCCCCGCTTGAGTTCAAGTGATTCTTCTGCCCCAGCCTCCTGAGTAGCTGGGATTACAGGTGCGCACCACCAAGTCTGGCTAATATTCGTATTTTTAGTAGAGATGGGGTTTCACCATGTTGGCCAGGCTGGTCTCAAAGTCCTGACCTCAGGTGATCCGCTCGCCTCAGCCTCCCAAAGTGCTGGGATTACAGGCATGAGTCACTGTGCCTGGCCTCTGCTTTTTTTTTTTTTTTGAGACAAAGTCTTGCTCTGTAGCCCAGCCTGGAGTGCAATGGCGCCATCATAGTTCACTGCAACCTCTGCCTTCTGCGCTCAAGTGATCCTCCTGCCTTAGCCTCCCAATTAGCTGGGACTACAGGCATGTGCCACCATGCCCAGCTAATTGTTTTGTATTTTTTGTAGAGATAGGATTTTGCCATGTTGCCCAGGCTGGTTTCAAACTCCTGGGCTCAAGTTATCCTCCTGCCTCGGCTTCCCGAAGTGCTAGGATTACAGGCATGAGCCAGCTCATCTGGCCTTCTTGCTGACTTTGATGAAGCAAGTTGCTAGGTGATGAATCGCCCTATGGAGAGGCCCACATGGCAAGGAACTGAGGGTAGCCTTCAGCCAATAGCCAGTAAGAGCCTGATGCCCTCAGTTTAGCACATCCAGAAAGACCTGAATCTTGCCACCACATGAGCTTGAAAGTGCGTCTTTCCTCAGATGAACCCTGAGATAAGACCATGGTCTCAGCTGACATTTTGTGTAAAGCAGAGGATTCCACTAAGCCATGCCAGGTCTCCTGAGCCACAAAAACTGTGAGGTAATGAATGTGTGTTGTTTTAAGATGCTAAATTTGTGGTGATTTGCTATACAGCAATCAATGCCTAACATACATATGTATGTATATTACTTAGCTTTCGCTGAAAAGGCCTAGAAGAACAACACTCCGATAGCAATAAGCACACTGAGCACCTAGATTTTGGCCTCAAACACCATTTGCAACTAAAAGGAATTATGGCTCCTTGGAGAAATGGCTGATTCCAGGGCTGCAGCATGGAAAGTACAAGATGAGTCTGGAACATCTTGTTGTGACTGAAAGTCAGGAAGTGCTCAGAAAGTGTTGGGGACATGTCAAAAGGCATGGAGGCCAGGTAGAGGGGCTCCCACTAGCCTACTGCTGGACAATCTGAGTGTCAAAATAAATAATAGCAATGATGAATTCTAACCCTATTGAATAAAATTGGAAATCACATCCATAGAGGTATAAATAAATAAATGAAAGTTTGATGAGGAATGGAATATTTGGATTATTTCACAACATCTCTCCACAAAATATTTATTAATTGCAAAGAGAAAAAGAATAAGTTTATAGTTGAGAAGACTGACAGATAGCACCTTTATTAAATGATAAAAGTTAGCATCATCAGAAATGCAACACATTACTATTGTGTGGCACCCGATACACTGAGAAGAACACAGAGGCATTTCTATGATATTCCTGCCCAAGATTCACAACCTGAATCTACTCATGAGGAAATAGACAAGCCCAAATTAAGGGACACTAAAAAATAACTGGCCTGTAATATTCAAAAGTGTCAGGGTCAGGAAAGTCAAGGAGATACTGAGGAACTGTTTCATGTCTAGAGACATATGACAAGTAACTGCAATGCATGGTTTTGAACTGGATCATTAGGCTGTAAACAATGTTATTGGGGCAATTAGTAAAATTTGAATGGGGTGTGAAGATTAGATAGTACTAATGCATCAGTGTTTCTCTCCTGATTCTGATGGTTGTATTTCAGTTATGTAGAATATCTTGTTTGTAGAAATTCCACAAAGGTGATGTCAGCAATTTGCTCTCAAATGGCTCAGTAGAAAGAGTTCTTTGATTGTATCTCTGATTTCCCTGTAATTTTGTGATTGTTTCAAAAATTAAAAAAAAAAAATTTCAAAGGAAGAAATGCTGGTCTCCCTCAGAACTTGTTGGAAATGTAGCTTCTTGAGCCCCGCCCCAGATCAATTCCTCAGGTGATTCTGATGTGCTGAGAACCACTGTACTAGCCCATTTATTCAAATTTTAACATCGAAAAACCATTTCTTAGCTGAGTGTGACCCCCACTGCTGGACACAAATAAGATTGGTCTTTTCAAATTTCTACTCCTATTTCCATTGATAATTCATTATAAAGTTGAAAAGTTTGATACTAATAAAGTAGAGTAATACATTCTAGAACTGTTTTGAAAAAAGAAGGAAGGAACTGCTATTTATTGAGAGCATGCCATATGCCAAGCTTCATGCTAGTTTCTTTCTTGTAGGAAAGAAAATCCATGGATTTTCAGGATAGCCTCCAGAAATTTAAATCAGAATCCTCCAGCTGAAACCCATTCACCATTCCTTCAACAAAAATCTATTAATGGCCGACTATGTGCCAGGAGTGAGCAAAGCATTGAAAGTTGTATGCAGTAAATTCATGTACATGGTATTTGGTGCTTATGACAAAAACCTTCATAGCGCACGTAATCTTTTTAAAAATAAGAGCTTTATTGAGATATAATTCACATACCACATAATATATCCACTTAATATGTACAATTCAGCGGTTTTTAGTATATTCACAAAGTTGTGTAACCATCACCATCATACCTTTTAGAACATTTCACCACCCCCAAAATAAATTTTCTACCCACTAGCAGTCACTCCTCACTCTCTCCTCCCCCCAACACCTGGCAACCACTAATCTACTTTCTGTGTCTATGGATTTGCCTCTCCTGAACATTTCATATAAAATGAAACATAAAAAATATGTGGTCTTTTGTGATTGGCACCCTTCAATTAGCATAATATTATCAAGGCTCATCCGTGTTGTAGCATTTATCAGAACCAGAACTCCATTCCTTTATACTGCTGAATAATGTTCCACTATATGAATAGACAACATTTTATTTTTAAATGTTTAATTTAATTTAATTAAAAAATTCTTTTTTTTTTTTTAATTAAAAAATTCTTGAGACAGGGTCTCCCTCTGTCACCAAGACTGGAGAACAGTAGCAGGATCACAGCTCACTGCAGCCTCGACCTCACAGGCTCCAGAGATCCTTCCACTGCAGCCTTCCGAGTAGCTGGGACTACAGGTGTGTACCATCATACCTGGCTAACTTTTCTATTTTTTCTAGAGACACAATTTCTTCCCGGGCTGGTCTCAAACCCTTGAACTCAAGCGATCCGGCCTCTCAAAGTGCTGAGATTACAGGTGTGAGCCACTGTGCCCGGCCAACATTTTATTTATCCATTCATCCATTGATGGATATTTGGATTATTTCCACTTTTTTACTATTATGAATAATGCTGCTATGAACATTTGTGTACAAGTTTTTATGTGAACATATGTTTTCCTTTCTGTTGGGTCTATACGTAGGAGCAGAATTGCTGGGTCACATGGGAAATCTAAGCTTAAGCTTGGAGGAACTGCCATACTGTTTTCACACCTGCAGTGTCTGAGCGTATCAGGGCTTTGATTTCTCCACATCCTTGTCAACACTTGGTATAGTATATGTAATCTTTGCATCATAAGTAAACTGTGAACACTTAATTCTTAGAATGAAGACCATCGGATGGGTTATAAAGACTTGAAATCAAGCATTAGGAAAGTAGCTTGCTTGTGTCATCAAGAAGTATTTAAGGAGTGCCTCCTAGACACAGGGCACTACAATAGGAAATGGGCTCTTTGAAGGTGTTTTTTGTGGTTGTATTAAGTAAATTGGGCACCTATGACTCAGATTTCCCTGGCAAGCCAGGAAGTATCTCAAAATCTCCAGGTCTGGTTCTACAGGCAGGGCAGCATGGTTGAAAAATCTGGTATTTCAGATCACCCATGGTAGGCAGGGACAAGTAATGATAGCTTTTGGCAAACATAGGACAGATCCAGGACCCTGGTAATTGGCCTGAGTTTCCGGCTTTGAGTTCAGACCTAGCCTTTAGGCCACTAACTGGTGAACCATTGGCCAGATCTGACCCACAGAGGTGTTTCGTTTGGCCTGTGAAGTGTTTGGAACATTTTGATTTGAAATTCCTTTATGCTCTCCACTCTGTTATTATTTTATACCTGACCTGGTTCACTCTTTTACATTATCTGTCTGGCTCATGGAGGTATTTGAATATGCAAGTCCTGCTCAGGATGATGCCTTAGTCATATGTTTAAGGCCTGGGCAATTATCAAAGAGAATATCATTGCCCTAATAAAAAAGCAGAGTTACATCCCTACGTCAACAAGAAGCAGTTGTTAAACCCATAATTGTGCAACATGCTACATAGAGAACAATAGTTGTGACCTGTACCTATGAGGACTTTATAAACTAAGGTAAACCATGCTGATACAGATAGACTTTCACATGGTCAACAGAGAATAAAAAAAGGCATATGGACCATGAAAATAAACATGATGAAGGTCAGTACTGAGCATGGTGGCAACAGCCAAACTTACGGGCTTGTGTTCCTACTTACACACGTATTCTAAAAATGGTTTCTTTATGAAAGACCCTCTTCCCAGATTAAACCCATTAAAATGTGAACGTATTTGACGAACACATTTGCAAGACTTGTGACATTCCAACATTGCTCAGTAATGCCAACATTCAGAGAGTTCTCTTAAGGCAGATGTAGTCATTGAAATGATCAGGTGTGTGATTAGAAATGTGACTTGAAGGCCAAGCACGGTGGCTCACACCTCTAATCCCAGCACTTTGGGAGGTCGAGGCAGGTGGATCACCTGAGGTCAGAAGTTTTAGACTAGCCTAGCCATGGCAAACCCCATCTCCACTAAAAATACAAAAATTAGGCTGGTGTGGTGGCAGGAGCCTGTAATCCCAGCTACTCAGGAGGCTGAGGCATTAAAATCATCTGTATCTGGGAGGCAAAGGTTGCAGTGAGCTGAGATGGCACCATTGCACTCCAGCCTGGGTGACACAGTGAGATTCCATCTCAAAAAAATAAAATAATAAAATAAAAAAAGCATCCTTGGATGCTCTCAGTGCCCTGAGCACTTCCTGTCACCTGCTGGTGTACCCATCTCAGGCCACTGGGAATGTTGCCAGTGACTCATAGCCACACCCTCACCTCCTTACCCAGAGATCCCTGGCATGTTATACCACCCCAGGGAAGAACGTGGTCTGCAACAAATGAGCGGTTAATATAGGCTTTAAAAGTCCTGGACTCTTGCCTTAAGGTGGGATGATTGTGTGGTGCACACACACTCCAGAGCTTCCTGTGGGGTTAGGCTGGAGCCAGACCTCACTGAGCCTACATCTTCACCTGGCTTCTTCCCCTGTGCTAGTCTACTTCCCTTATTCCCCTACACATTTCACTTGAGAGCACGCTCTCAAAAGATCACGTGTACCAGAAACCCCATCTCAGCCTCCGTTTCTAGGAAACCTGATCTGGGACACCTAACCTATCCTACAAAATTGTCCTTATGGGGTCAAACTTTTAAATGGTTATTAAAGCATAATACACATGACATTAGGCATGTAATAGTTAGAAAGTAACAGCCCTGAGCTGTAGCAGTCATGGTGACCCTCTAATAGTCCCTTAAAGGCAGTTTTATGGCATTAATGCCTCTGCCCAGTGGAAGAGCCATTTCAGTTCATACTTCAATCATAAAATTACTTTTCCATCAAACCAGAGTGCTTATATAACCCCTTCCTTTACTGAAATGTGACCAGAACCGAGAGAGAGAGAGAGAAAGAGAGAGAGAGAGAGAAAGAGAGAGAGAGAGAGAAAGAGAGAGAGCTATAAAATTATGAAGACAGGCCGGGCGCGGTGGCTCAAGCCTGTAATCCCAGCACTTTGGGAGGCCGAGACGGGTGGATCACGAGGTCAGGAGATCGAGACCATCCTGGCTAACACAGTGAAACCCCGTCTCTACTAAAAATACAAAAAATAGCCGGGCGAGGTGGCGGGCGCCTATAGTCCCAGCTACTCGGGAGGCTGAGGCAGGAGAATGGCGTGAACCCGGGAGAGGGAGCTTGCAGTGAGCTGAGATCCGGCCACTGCACTCCAATCCGGGCGACAGAGCGAGACTCCGCCTCAAAAAAAAAAAAAAAAAAAATTATGAAGACAAGCAGTGAGCCTAGATGCCTTATTGACGTACGTAATTTATATAACCAAGCTCTGTATCTTACAGAAAAGTACTTTCAAATAGAAAGTGCTTTGATTTTGATGGGAGAACTGTGATTGTTATATCACTCTGGCTTCTACAACGCACAGTATACCTCATTTTCTTCACAACTTTGTGCAACGTTTTTCCCAAAACCTAAAAAGTTTGAAGTGTGTGTATGTGTGGATTCGTTTCCAAGGGCTGCTGTAACAAATGGCCACAAATTTGGTGGCTTACAACAATGGAAGTTTATTCTCTGACACACTGGAGGCCAGAAGTCTGCAATCAAGGTGTCATAGGGCTATATTTCCTCCAGCTCCACAGGGGAGGGTCCATTCTTTGCCTCTTCCAGGTTCTGGTGGCTGGTGGCATTCCTTGACCTGTGGCAGCATCTCCCTCGGCTCCATTTTCACACGGTCTTCCCTTCTCTGCGTGTCTTTTCTGTCTGTCTCAAATCTTCCTCTGCCTCTCTCTTATAAGGACACTTGTCATTGGATTTAGGGCCTGCAAGGATAATCCAGGATGATCTTATTCAAGATCCTTAACTTAATGACATTTGCAAGGACCCTTTTACCAAATAAAGTCACAGTCACAGGTTCTAGGGATTTGAGGTGGACAGCTTTTTAGGGTGCCATTTTCCGATCTACCACAGTGTTTATAAATATCGGTGTGCACAACCACAGGAAGATCAAGATGGGTGTATACATTTGAAGAACGTGATCAGAGCAGTACTTGTACATTTAGACTCACATTGAACATCCACAGTCTCACTCTGTTGCCCAGGCTTGACTGCAGTGGAGCGATCTGGGCTCACTGCAACCTCTGCTTCCCGGGTTCAAGCGATTCTCCTGCCTCGGCCTACCAAGTAGCTGGGATTACAGGCACCTGGCACTATGCCCAGCTAATTTTTTGTATTTTCAGTAGAGATGGGTTTTCACCATGTTGGCCAGGTTACAAACTCCTGACCTCAAGTGATCTGCCCACCTCAGCCTCCCTAAGTGCTGGGATTACAGGCATGAGCCACCGTGCCCAGCTAGTCTTGACTCTTTACAAGCAATGCAGAAGGCCATTTTGCCATAATTTTACCAAGCGCTAATAGCATCCCACGTGTGTTAAGGTTAGTGCACTGCATGGAAACATGTAGCCTAGCCAACCACTCAACATCCACATGTCAGTGTGGCTTTGTTGTTCTTCAATTAAGTAGACTATTCAAATTATCCTTATTGAATTTTATGGGATGATATAATATTGTTTCATGAGATTTAGAGTTTAAGGATTCAGAAAGATCTGGGCCTCTTAAGAATGTCAAAGATCTACTATCTATGAGAAGTTTTCATATGGACAATGGCATAAGGCACATATGGGGGACTGTTGGTCATATTAGACCCAGACTGGTAATTCCACAGACAGTGCTACCTCTCTCTAAATAATAGATGCCTGTTTCAAAGTTAAATATTTGCAAAATAGACTAACTGGAGCTGAAGCAGAAAAATACGAAAAAAGTCTTTTGAAGCCATTTTATTCTTTATGCTTCCTTTATTTTTTATTTTTTTATTTTTTTGAGACTGAGTCTCACCCTGTCACCCAGGCTGGAGTGCAATGGCGGGATCTCAGCTCATTGGAACCTCTGCCTCCTGGTTTCAAATGATTCGTCTGCCTCAGCCTCCCGAGTAGCTGGGATTACAGGCACCCACCACCATGCTTAGCTATTTTTTGTATTTTTAGTAGACATGAGGTTTCACCATGTTGGCCAGGCCAGTCTCGAACTGACCTCATGATCCGCCTGCCTCGGCTTCCCAAAGAGCTGGGATTACAGGAGTGAGCCACTGTGCCCAGTCTATGCTGCTTTTTAAGAGACAGATGTTCTGAGATCTTTGAAATACTGCAGTTTTGGAAAGTCTCACATATTGCTGAGCATATTTTTCCTGGCATATCTTTGGAGGCACTTAAGGAAAACAAATGAAAACGTTTTTTAAAAATTAATTACCAGGCATAAGATAATATATGGCCATGGTGAAAGAAATAGTGACTTATGAAATAAATTGCTTTACTAAACAATTTTCTTTTTATGTTTACTTAGATTGCAAATTAGGCCTTGTACTCTCTTTGAGGACCATGATGATAAGAAAATATTTGTATCAATTATCTCCAAGCTGTAACCTAGATATAAAGAAACTTATATTGAATAATTCATTTTACTTGTAAGAATGGGTTACATTCTTGCAATAGGCTGGACAATTACTTTTCCTAGAATATTAGAAAAAAACCTGACCAGGCCTGGTGGCTCATGCCCGCACTTTGGGAGGCCGAGGTGGGCGGGTCACCTGAAGTCAGGAATTATAGACCAGCCTGGCCAACATGGTGAAACCACATCTCTACTAAAAATACAAAAATTAGATGGGTGTGTGGCCGGCACCTGTAGTCCCAGCTACTCGGGAGGCTGAGGCAGGAGAATCCCTTGAAGCCAGGAGGCAGAGGCTGTAGTGAGCCGAGATCATGCCATTGCACTCCAGCCTGGGTGACAAGAAAAAAAACCTATGGCACTTTTTGTCTCTCTTATAACACTTTTCATATTCTACCTTGAAAAACTGGTTGTGTGAGTAAATTTCCTACAAAACTATAAACCAGTTGAGGGTAAAGAAGTTAGTGTCCTTTAAAAAATGTTTTCCCCTATGCTTCCTAGCACTGTGTACATGCACTAGGCACATAGTAGGCACTCAGTAGACAATGAATGGAATGTAGTCTGCATCATGGGGAACTAGGAGGCTAACCCACAGTAGGTTATTCTCCTCATATCTGGCACCTTGGGGAGCTGTTTATCATTTTCTTAAAGAATGATCATTTTCTTCTTTTTTATTTTTTCTATGCTATTTTTATCTTTCATCTTCGTTTCTTCCTGTTTCTTCCCTCCAAACTATGCCTTTGGCTGCCTGCATGATATTTCAGCCACTGCACCCAGAGGCATTTCCTAGGCCTGCAGATGGCATTCCCTGGAGTTCAGAGACATTCTAGGGCAGGCTTCCCATCCCATGATTCCATCAAGAACTTGATCACTATAGCACCAAGGGAGGAAATGAATTCCTGCTATCTGTTCCCTATAGTTACTCTATTTTTACTTTTTTTTTTGGATAGAGTTTTGCTCTGTAGCCCAGGCTGCAGTGCAGTGGCACAATCTCGGCTCACTGCAACCGCCGCCTTCCAGGTTCAAGCAGTTCTCCTGCTTCAGCCTCCTGAGTAGCTGGAATTACAGGTGCATGCCACCATGACCAGCTAATTTTTATATTTTTAGTAGAGACAGGGTTTCACCATGTTGGTCAGGCTGGTCTCGAACTCCTGACCTTGTGATCTGCCCGCCTCAGCCTCCCAAAATGCTGGGATTACAGGCATGAGCCACCATGCCCAGCCTCTATTTTTACTATTTATATATCTGTTTATTTATTTATTTATTTATAGTAGAGATGAGGTCTCCCTATGTTGCCCAGGCTGGTCTCAAACTCCTGGCCTCAAATGATCCTCCCACCTCAGCATCCCAAAGTACCAGGATTACAGGTGTGAGCCACCATGCCCTGCCATTACTGCATTTTGAATGCACTTTTAATGCCAACCATCAAGAAATGAGAAAGAGGATCAGGCTGGTGGCTCATGCCTGTAATCTCAGCACTTTGGGAGGCCAAGGTGGGAGGCTCACTTGAGGCTAGGAGTTTGACAGCAGCCTGGGCAACATAGGGAGACCCTGTCTCTACAAAAAACATTACAAAAAAAGTCAGCCAGGCGTGGTGGTGCATGCCTGTAGTTGCAGCTACTTGGGAGGCTGAGGTGGGAGGATCACTTGAGCCCAGGTGGCCAAGGCTGCAGTGAGCCATGATTGTGGCACTACATTCCAGCCTGGGTGACAAAGTGAGACTCTGTCTCAAGAAAACAAGAGGAGACATAGAGATCAGTATGGATGGAAGGATGTGAGTTCTGGCAAATGAGGAAGGGCTACCATGGACTAGAACAAGCAGAAGGAAAAATTAGGAGGAAAATCAGAAGGAGTTTGAGAGCCTATTAATTTGTCAAAAAGTCATCAACATAGGTTCTTTCAGCCCAAATTGTAATTTTTGTACAAATTCTTCCAGAACAGATGATAAAACAGTTTCCTCTAAATTTAACTTTTGGTTTTTCACATAGCTTTTACTTCATGAACATGAATTGTAACCACTTTTATTCACACATGAATATGAAATAGTGTATTTATGTTATTCCATGTGGCCCTGCAGAACCTTTTCACCCTGAACCCCAAACCCCAGGGATGCAGTCTCTTGGTTTGTGGTAAAACAGCCAGCACCCGCTTCATATTCTCTTCAAGACAGCACGCAAATTCTGATGCAGAGTCCTCCCTCACTAGACCTTTTTCTATCTGCCCATGGACTCTGGAACACTTGTTTCTAAAGAGCATCAACTGACGCTGGGTGTGGTGGCTCCTGCCCATAATCCCAGCACTTTGGGAGACCAAGGCAGGAGGCTCCCTTGAGTCCAGGATTTCGAGACCAGCCTGGGCAACATTGTGAGACCCCTGTCTTACAAATTAAAAAAAAAAAAAAAGTAGCTGAGCACTGTAGCATGTGCCTGTAGTCCTAGCTACTTCAGCAGCTGACGTGGGATGATCCCTTGAGCCCAGGCTTTGGAGACTGCAGTGAGCTGCAATCGGGCCACTCCAGCCTGCGGGACCGGTTCTCCCAGTCCTTACTATTCAGGGGCTAATCCATGGATCAGGAGTGGCAGAAGCCCCTGGAAGCTTGTTAGAAATGCAGACTCTCAGGTCCCATTTGGCAAATCCCCACCTTCAAGTCTGAAAAGCACTGCTCTTTAATTCATGTGTGCAGTGGGCCCTCCCGTGTCTGAAGGTTTGCAACCTTGGATTCAACCGAAGACCAAAGATGCAGTTAGACCTATGATTTTTCTGTCTGTCCTGAACGGACTTTTTGTCCTTGCCATGATTCCCTAAACAATACAGTATCACAACTACACAGGATCACATTATATTCAATATTGTAAGTAATTTAGAGGTGATTTCAGTATACAGGAGGATGTGGGTAAGTTACATGCAAATTCATTTTATTATCCAAATTCTTATATAACATCATGTTATATAAGAGACTTGAGCATCTGTGGATTTTGTTATCTACAGTTCTTGGAACCAATGCCCTATGAATACCCTGGGGACTACTGTATTAATCTTGCCACTCTGTATTAGTCCGTTCTCACACTGCTAATAAAGACATACCTGAGACTGGGTAATTTATAAAGGAAAGAGGTTTATTTGACTCACAGTTCCATATGGCTGAGGAGGCCTCAGGAAACTGACAATCATGGTGGAAGGGGACGCAAGCAAGTCCTTCTTCACATGGCGGCAGCAAAGAAAGGTGCAGAACAAAGGGCAAGGGAAGACGCTTATAAAACCATCAGATCTGGTGAGCACTCACTCACTATCATGAGAACAGCATGAAGGGAGCTGCCCCCATGATTCAATTACCTCCCACTGGGTCCTTCCCTTGACACGTGGGGATCATGGGAACTATAATTCAAGATGAGATTTGGGTGGGGACACAGCGAAATCTTATCACCCTCCAACTAGACTGTTCACTGAAGGAGTAGATTCCATACTGCTGTTTT
>NC_045438.1:154907329-154977517 GCF_002776525.5 Piliocolobus tephrosceles
ACACACACACACACACACACACACACACACACACACATACACACACACAAAGAGAAAGAGAGGGTGCAGGGAAGCCCTGCAGGGTAGACCTGGCCAGTGGGCTAGAGACCTAGAGAAGAGTTAATGTTGCAGTTCAAGTCCAAAGCAATCTGCTAGTGGAATTCCTCCTCTTCAGAAGAAATTGGTCTGTTTCTCATAAAGCCTTCAACTGATTGGATGAGGCCCAGCATATTATACAGGGTGTCTGCTTTGCTTAGCATCTACTGATATAAATGTTAATCTCATCTAAAAAATACTTTCACAGAAGCATCTGGAAAAATGTGTGACCCAATATCTGGCTATTGTGGCATAGCCAAGTTGACATATTGAAATTATCCATCACAGTGAGGGAAAGAGTACTCCAGTTTCTCCTGACCTCTGAGAACTGTACAACTACAGCTGGACAGGGAGGAGCTTGTGGTCCCAGGGAGCAAGAATGATTTCTGGACACTGTTGACATTCCAGCAAGTCTTTGTTCTCTGGTAAGGATAGAAGAGCAGGACTTCCCAGGCCCTAGCATGGATGCCGGCTCAGCTGTGGTCTCCCTGCCCACTGCCTTATGCCCTTACTCGTGCTGGGGGCACTGGAACCTAGATGAGCGTCTGGAGCCTTCCAGTTGCCTGGCTGTGTGTCCAGAGGAAATGGATTTACAGGGAAGAGTGCATGGAAAATCAGGTCTGCAGGAAAAGCCATGTGTGGCACTGTGGAGCAGGCACTCTGCCTCACTCTCTCGTGATCTGAGTCATTTGGGAAAGGGGAGAATGACTGGGGGTGAAATCACCCAAACATCTGCAGGCCAGCAGAGTAACTTTTTCTGACCCTGACTTACAGGGAGAACAAATTTTATACTAAGATCCAGTATATATGTATAGATGGTTTGTTTTTGGTTGTATGCTGTTCGTAAAGCCAGTGATTAAGTTTGAGGTTTGGCAGATAGGATTTGTTTAAATTCCAGCAGATGGAACTAGAAAAGACTCATGATTTCACTGACCTCAGGACCCTGCTGGATAGATATATATTTGTCTTTGTATTTATATACTGAATCATAATTAATATATATAGTATACATATATAGCATATATATACTCTATCAGTGTTAAAAATATTTACGGATAACCTACATATGTATATATGAATATAAATAAAAATGAACATAAGGTTTGTGACCTGATGCTTACCCTTGTTTCATTGGCTTGTGAAATGCTATCATATTTTCTTTCTTTCATTTCATTAACAAGAAAAGGAAAAGCTGGCTGTGACCCACTGAACTGATTTCACGATACTTAATGGATGGATAACTGTGGGTAAAGAAAAGACCCACACCCTGGTGATGTGGAAAGAGCTCGTGATCTGGAGCAGTCCTCTCCATAGAAGTTTCCAAGACAATGAAAATATTCTGTTTTGCGCTGTCCAACACGGTAGCCACTGGCCCCGTACGGCTACTGAGCATGTGAACTGAGGTCAGTGTGAATGAGGAGCTGGATTTTAAATTGTCTTTCATTTTAATTAATTTGTGGCTCCTGTGTTGGACAGCACAGACCTGGGATGCTGCCCTGCGCCTAACTTGCTAATTGGCAGTGAGACCCTTTTTTCCAAGTGCAACATCTGTAAACTGGGAGGCCAGACTCAGTCACCTCCCCAGGGGCTGACAGCACCAGCCTTCTGCATTCTGGTGGTCTGGAAGGCCAGGCTTTGGGCTTCCAGCTGGGCATGGAGTTAATTAAGTACCCTGGGCGGTGTCACAGATAATGTGCTTTGCATTTTTAAATGCTCTTTAAGAAGCCATGTCCTTCTTTCCTTTTAGTTGCTTAATTGCTCACCTGTATGCCTTGACAGTTTGAAAAGAGAGCCGCTCTCTGCCTAGTGAAATCTTAGTAGCCCGTCTTCGCTGACTTGCTGAGCTCTGGGATGGCATTTGCAACCTGAACGGGAGATGCTCCACTTTTATCTCTCTGTTGCTTTCTTCTCAAGGATAAGAAAGCTCTCAGCAGAGAGGCGGAATGTTCCGAACGAAGATGACAGTGGGAGTTTGGTGCATAGGTTAACCATCGGGTCGAGTTTGGTTTGTTTTTGTTGTTTGTAAAGTCAGTAATTCTATTGGAGGTTTGGTGGATAGGATTTGTTTACATTCTAGCAGCTGGAACTAGAAAGGACCTATGATTTCACTGACCTCAGGACCCTGCTGGGAAAATTAAGGAGCCCAGGAAAGGATGGGGGAGGGGTGATTTCTTCCTCACTGTCAGCAAGAAGAAAAGTAATGATAGTCAACCTTGACGGAGGAGCTGGGTTTGGCAGTGTATCCCTTGGCTTATTTGACTTCTCAGAAAGCAGTTCCTTCTCCCAGGTGCTCACAGTTGACCCGACTGAAGATGAATTGGGTGTGAGGCTCACAGCCCACTGATTTGTGCTGAGCCCAGAAGTGATCTGAGACGTTCTGACAATTCCTTGTGGCTCTGATGGGTGGGGTACAAATAGGGGCAGAAATCCTAGGAAGAACCCTAATTTATGACACTCACAGATTGGGAACAAAAGTATCCATCCCCTGATTAGAATGAAGCGGTCCCAGGTTGCAAGGACCTTGTTTGCTTCTTATTATCTCTGTATAGAGATAATGAGGGGCATTTTATAAAACAGTGCAATGGCGTTGAAGACACGCTATATCAGATCCTTCCCCACCCCCGACATAAATGCAATCCCATGGTATTTGCCATGTGCCAAGCATCTCACTTAATTCTTACCACTACAGTCTGAGGAAGTGACTCTTCACTTGCAGATGGAGAAACCGAGAGGTTAAGGACCTTGCCCAGCGTTACACAGCTAGGAGCTGGTGGTGTCAGAGCTTGACTCCCAGCATTTGTGCTGTTGCGCTGCTGTGCTGCCTCTCAAATTGAGGCCTGACCAGCTGGAGGCGGCCTGCTCTGCCCCAGGGTATTGGTGACTCATTGCACCATGCTTGGTACACATGGTGTGTACCAAGAAAAAGCTGAGCCTGGGGTGAGGTGGGATGATGGAGAAGGAGCCTCCTTTCTCTCTGAAGTCAGAGGAAAGGAGATCATGTGAAGGAGAGTGAACCCTGGTACACACCAGCTTAAGGGGAAGACACCAGCATACCACTTCCAGATGCAGCTGACGGCAGACAGCCACGGAGGCAACCGGGCAATGTGGGGGCAGAGTGGAAGGTATGAGCTGACAGTGGATGTAAAAACAAGTGGATGTAAAAACTTAGTCAAGCGGCTTGGACTAAGCTGACTGAGGCCACGGTGATGGTGACAAGGCTGCACTGGAGGAATCCCAGGTGTGGTAGCTGACTTGGAAGCCTCAGCACATTTCAGATAGCATTGGAGCTAGGCCAGTGTGTGGGGCTGGGCCTGTAAAGGCTGGATGCCTCCCTTTCCCTTCAAACCCAGCATCCCCCCTTCTCCCTAGCAGCTCTGGCTCAATGACACGACAAAGAGGGCCAAGGGCTGCTCCTGATCAAGAGAGCAGCACACTTACTGAGGACCCACCATGTACAAGATACCCCACCAAGGGCTGTGAAGGAGACTGCAAACACGGTAAGGTGGACTCTGGGCTTCTAGGGAGTCAGCGTGGAAGATTAAAAGTAGACAGTACACACACTCATAACCCATGCCAATGGACAAAGATACATCTTAGACAGTCTTGTGCTATTGTAACAGAATAGCACAGGCCAGATAATTGATAACAAACAGAAATGTATTTTTCACAGTTCTAGAGGACTGGAGTCCAGGACCAAGGTGCCAGCATCTAGTGTATGCTGAGGGCCTTCTTGAGGTGTCCTCACATGGCAGAACAGGGCAAAAATTGGCAAACTCTGTGTTCTCACACGGTAGAAGGGCAGAAGAGGGTGGACCCACTCCTGCAAACCCTTTTAAAAAAATGTTATTTTAAGTTCTGGAATACGTGTGCAGGACATGCAGATTTGTTACATAGGTAAATGTGTGCCACAGTGGTTTGCTGCACCTATCAACCCATCACCTAGGTATTAATATGCATTAGATATTTATCCTGCATGCATTAGATGTTTATGCTGATGCTCCCCCTCCCCCAGCACCCCTGACAGGCCCCAGTATGTGTTGTTCCCCTCCCTGTGTCCATGTATTCTCATTATTCAGCTCCCACTTACAACTGAGAACATGCGGTGTTTGGTTTTCTGTTCACAGGAACAGAAGTTTGCTGAGGATGATGGCTTCCAGCTCCCTCCATGTTTCTGCAAAGGATATGATCTTGATCCTTTTTATGGCTGCATAATATTCCATGGTATATATGTACCACATTTTCTTTATCCAGTCTATCATTGATGGGCATTTGGGTTGATTCCATGTCTTTGCTATTGTAAATAGTGTGGCAGTAAACATATGCATGCATGTGTCTTTATAACAGTGATTTATATTCCTTTGGGTGTATACCTAGTAATGGGATTGCTGGGCCAAATGGTATTTGTGGCTCCAGATTCTTGAGGTATCGCCACAGTGTCTTCCACAATGGTTGAACTAATTTACATTCCCATCAACAGTGTAAAAGTGTTCCTATGTCTCCACAGCCTTGCCAGCATCTGTTGTTTCTTGACTTTCTATTTTTATTTTTATTTTTTGAGATGAAGTCTCACATTGTCTCCCAAGCTGGAGTGCAGTGGTGCAATCTCGGCTCATTGTAACCTCCGTCTCCTGAGTTCAAGTGATTTTCCCGCTTCAGCCTCCCGAGTAGCTGGGATTACAGGCACACACCACCATGCCCCTTTAATTTTTATATTTTTAGTAGAGATGGGGTTTTACCATGTTGGCCAGGCTGATCTTGAACTCCTGACTTCGAGTGATCTGCCCACCTCAGCCTCCCAAAGTGCTGGGATTACAGGCGTGAGCCACCGTGCCTGTAATGAGCCTCTTGACATTTTAATAATCACCATTCTGACTGGCAGGAGATGGTATCTCATTGTGGTTTCAATTTGCATTTCTCTAATGATCAGTGATGTTGAGCTTTTTTTCATGTTTGTTGGCTGCATAAATGTCCTCTTTTGAGAAGTATCTGTTTATGTCCTTTGCCTACTTTTTGACGTGGTTGTTTTTTTCTTGTAAATTTAAGTTCCTTATAGGTTCTGGATATTAAACCTTTTGTCAGATGGGTAGATTGCAAAAATTTTTTCCCATTCTGTAGGTTGTCTGTTTGCTCCAATGATAGTTTCTTTTGCTGTGTAGAAGCTCGTTAGTTTAATTAGATCCCATTTGTCAATTTTTGCTTTCATTGTAATTGCTTTTGTCAGTTTCATCATAAAATCTTTGCCCATGCCTATGTCCTGAATGGTATTGCTTAGATTTTCTTCTAGGGTTTTTTATGGTTTTGGGTTTTATATTTAAGTCTTTAATCCATCTTGGGTTAATTTTTGTATGAGGTGTAAGGAAGAGTCCAGTTTCAGTTTTCTGCATATGGCTAGCCAGTTTCCCCAGCACCATTTATAAAATAGGGAATCCTTTCCCTATTGCTTTTTTTGGTCAGGTTTGTTGAAGATTAGATGGTTGGAAATGTGTGGCCTTATTTCCGAGATCTCTATTCTGTTCCATTGGTCTATGTGTCTATTTTGGTACCAGTACCACTGCAAGCCCTTTTGATAGCGGCATTAATCCATTCATCAGTACAGAGCCCTTGTGGCCCTGGCACCTACCATTAGACCTCACCTCCCAACACTGTGGCGTTGTGGATTAAATTTCCAAAATGTGTATTTTGGAGGGGACACAAACATTCAAACCACAGCAAGATAGGACAAAATCTCTGGATCCTTTCTGCATGTGCCTTTCTTCTTGCTGTCCACCTGCCTTTGATAAACAAACACAGGCATTATCTATCAGTTACCATCCTGGCTGTTCTTCAGGCTTCTCACTATTCCATTATCACTTCTTACAAGAAATCATGCCCCAAATTCTCTTCATCCCCTTCTCACGTATTATTATTATTTTTTTGCTCAAGGGGAAATGGAGCCTTTTTGCTGGCTGCCTTAGTGACAATACCACCTGCACAAAGCCCTTTCATATCATCTTATTTTTGTCCCAACAACCCTATAATGCAGGTATTAGTACCATTTTGTAGAAGAGGAAAATGGGGCTTAGAGAGTTTAGGTCACATGTTGAAGGTCACACAGATAGTACAGGAAGGGCTCTGGGACTGAAGTCAAGGTCAGTGTGACTCCTCCACTATGCGAGATCACCTGATGAGTTCAGCGGAGAGCATTATTGATTACCTCTTCATTTCAAAGGGGTTTGGAAATAGTTTGTAAAACATTGTATAATACAGGCCGGGTGTGGGGGCTCATGCTTGTAATCCCAGCACTTTGGGAGGCCAAGATGGGTGGATCACGAGGTCTGGGGTTCAAGACAAGCCTGGCCAACATGGTGAAACCCTGTCTCGACTAAAAATACAAAAATTAGCTGGGCATGGTGGCAGGCGCCTGTAATCCCAGCTACTTGGGAGGCTGAGGCAGGAAAATCACTCGAACCCGGGAGGCAGAGGTTACAGTGAGCTGAGATCGCACCACTGCACTCCAGCCTGGACAACAGAGCAAGACTCCGTCTCAAATAACAAGAACAAGAGCAACAACAACAACAAAAAAATCATTGTATAATACAAAGAGGGTTTAAAATTATAGATGAGGAAAACAGGGCTAAGGGACTAGGAAACAATACTTTTGCATTTTAATTGTCATTAGTTCAAATATGAGTTTTTGGATGAGGTGAGACTTCTGGGTTGATGAGAAGGAATGAAATAATCCTTTTGAGCCACTGACTCCAGTCAGAACCCCAGGCATCACACTGGGACCTGTGCCGTTGGCTGGATAGAAAATGCTTCTTGATTTCAGCTGCAGGATGCCGCTGGAACTGGCCAAGTGAATGATGAAGAGCACTCTAAGTCAAGCCAGTGGAAGCCCCCAAGTTCATTTTTCTTGCAAGAACAGGCCGACAGCCACTTTCAAAGAACATTTGTCATAGAGTCCAGTTTAGAACTGTGTTAAGGATGACTTGCTTACTCTGAATCACATCCAACTGCAGAACTTTGTTACAGATGGTTGTTAGCACTTAGAGAGAAATACCTGGTCTCTGTCAATAATGAGTCGTGCTTTGGCACAGGAGAAGCAGCACTGAGTGGGGCATTATCCGACCATGTTCTAGTCCCAACTCCATCATCCGTGGGTGTGTGACATCATGGGATGAGTGTCTCTCAAAGTATCTGAGGACCACTTCAGGAGGACCCTCGGTTGGGGGTAGCAGGGAGACTCTGGGTCCTGCCCCGGAATATTGGGTGCTCCTGGTGCTGTGGAGCCAAGTTTCTTTGTTGGCTCTCTGCTTATAGCAGGCTGATTTCTTATCATCCCCAAATGTGTATTGAGTGCCCGTTATCTATAGGGCACAGTTTGGGATATTGTGGAACTTTCTAGAGACCTTTCCTCCATTTTAGACTCTGGAAAATTTCGGAAAGTCCAGGTCACCTCTCAAATCCCTGGCAGGTGCCCATTTGCTTCTGGCAAGGTCTGACTCAGGATCCGCAGGAAGGATTGTATCTGGGAAGGTTAAGTTCCCTTTGCAGTTTGTTTTCACTTTGCATGTTGGGCAGATGTGGAGCTGCTCTGCTAGCTGTGGGCTGTGGGCAGCATTGCCCATTTGCTTCCTGTTTGTGAGAGAAAAGCCCCATCTTTGATTTTCCCAGGTGGGCCACTGAAATCACCTGAATGCTCTGAAACTGTCCCTGACTTCTTTGCTCAGGTGCCCCCGAGTTGGGGAGTGGCTTAGCTCAAAGCCTCCCGCAGGGCACCACAGTTTCTACGAGGTCTCTTGTTCTTATTTGAAAAGTTCATGTGAACTTTCTATTCTACTCAATAATGTCCCTGTGATTATCTGAATAGGAAGGTTTTCATTCCCAGGAGACTCAGACCTCCTGGCTCCCAAGACAGATCTGTGCAGGGCCAAGACGAGCAACATGCAGGCCGCCCACTCTATACGGTGCAGCGCTAGGAGACTGTATGTCAGGACCTGTCATCTGTTCAGGCTTAACCATCTGCAGTAAGAGAGCAGTCCAATCTGTCTATATATTTATTTAGAGTCTTGCTTTGGTCTAGAAAGGATTAGAGGTGACCATGATGGGTAGTTCAAAAATTAACCTGTATTTAATGGGGAAAACAAAGTGGAATAAGTCTGCATCTGTAGTCGTGACAATATTCATGAGAAAGTTTAAAAAGCTAAAGGAGGGTGAGCGTGGTGGCTAACACCTGTAATCCCAGCACTTCGGGAGGTCAAGGCGGGTGGATCACTTGAGCTCAGGAGTGTGAGACCAGCCTGGGCAACATGGCAAAACTCCGTCTCTGCAAAAAATACAAAAATTAGCCAGGCGTGGTAGTGGATGCCTGTAGTCCCAGCTACTCGGGAGACTGAGGTGAAAAATCGCTTGAGCCCAGGAGGTGGACACTGCAGTGAGCCAAGATCATGCCACTGCACTCTAGCCTGGCATGAGAGAGGGTGACAGAGCCAGACCCTGTCTCAAAAAATAAAGAAAATAATAATAATAATAAAAAAACATTAAAAAGAAGGAGTCTCTTAGAAGCCTCATTTCCTTTCAACCCTCTGAGATCTTGCTTCAAGATAGGGCTGTTCCACTTTAAAAGTGACCTCTGAGACCCACGTCCTTCTTGGAATGATGGAGCTTAGCCAGATGAGGAGACAGCCCCCAGCCTGTTGGGCCTGCTGTAGCAAAATCATGCCCCACAATCTTGTCTGAATAAGCAGCAGTCAAGACAGAGGTATGCATCTAGTAAACTCCCATCCTGTCTATTGGACAATGCAGTCCCAAGAGGGCTGACGAGGCCAGTGTTAAACTGTGACCGACTGGGAGTTGAGGATGCTTCGGGTAATGAGTCCTCCTCCCTGTTAGCAGAGGTCCAGTAGGTGGGTGTTCCAGCGCCTAAGTGCAGGCAGGTCATGGGGCAAGCTGACCTTCTGTGCCTGTCATGATCTAATAGAGCTCTTTGTGTGGGTGTCTGTGCTTAATTTGGCTGAAACGTTTATTTCTCTTCTGAATGGGCTTCCTTGTTTCACACAGAAAGTTGGCCCATGTGGGGTGCTGCTGACAGGCAGTAGCAGGGCGTCTGGTGGGTTACCGTTTTGGCTTAATGCAGTAGCAGGGCGTCTGGTGGGTTACCGTTTTGGCTTAATGTTACTCCTTTGCCTGCAGTTTTAGGCGTCCCTCTGTCAAACTGTCAACTCTCGGTGAATATCATAGGATTTTCTCTTTAGAATAACCTGTGTTCACGTCCCAGGTGTTTGTATAACTCAGTTCAAACCAATGACAAGGTGGCTTTCCCATTCATGGTGGCCATCCTGCCGGGGACCCTTCCCCACGGTTTCTGTGAGTCCAGGGTTGGCTTCACTCTCAGGAAACAAAATCCCTGATGGGCATCTGGAATTACCAAGGTGATTTGGTGATAGGGACTTCTGAAAGAACTAACTCCTGGCGTAAAACTCAGTTGGGGTTGGGTCAGAAACCTGACCCACCCTGCACCTCCCTGGGTGTATCGCTCACTGCCAGGCTTTGGGGATCTTTCAGGAGGCTGTGTTCTTGCAGGGACAAGAACCAGTGCGTGTGTGTGTTTGTGTGTAGAGCTCTGGTGTGTCAGGCACACGTGCAGAGAGATTTCGATCAGGAGACCTCGGGTGATGAAACCCTAAACTCTAGTGGAAGCAACTGCATCAGATGGTGGAAAATCTCATCCATAAATGCCTTTACAGTCTATTTGAGGTTTTTGATGTCAAGGCAACCAGAGATTTGCTGTGAGTGACAGCCAGAGGGTGATGCTAATATCCTGGGGTCTGAACATTCCTCCCCTCCCTCTACAAAACTCTTGCTCTGGTGTCCATTTGTGGGGCCACCTCCCTCTCCCTCTTGCAGCCCACAGGAGGACTGGAAAGTGTTGACAGCGGTCCCCAGCTGCCACCTGCCGTCTCTGACTCACGCGCTGTCTGTGGGAGGGTGGAGAATATCATCAGTGGGTTGCAGGGCAGAGAGTGGGAAGTGTGTGCTTTGTGGCTGATGTGTGAGTGTGGGAACGTGTGTGCTCCTGGACGGGACTGGTGGCGTTGCTCATTCTGGGGCGCTGGTGGGTAGCATGGAAATGTGTCTTCACTTGGTTTTTTGGGTTTCTGGTTTCCTTTTTTCTTTTTTCTAAGACATAGCTACTGAAAGGCCAGGAAGTAGGACTTGGGGGCATTCCAGTGAGTTAGAAGCCCCATTAATGTCCTGTATCTTTGCTCTTCAGTCCAACAAGGGTGCGATTATTGTTATGCACGTGCCTTCTGCAGGATTATGTATTGGCATTGCTGATTCTAGCTAATTTCTTTTAGCAGTTTGATGGGCTCATAGTAGTTTCTAGGAGTTGCTGTAACAAAGTATCATCAGCTGGGTGGCTTAAACAACAGAAATTAATTTTTTTCAGTTCTGGAGGCTGGAAGCTGGAGGTATCAAGGTGTGGGCAGGGCTGGTTCCTTCTGAGGGCTGTGAGGGAGTCTGTACCAGCCCTGTCCTGGCTTCTGCTGGCCTGCGGGCAGTCTTTGATGCTCCCTGGCCTGAGGATGCATCACCTCATCTCTGCTTTCATGTTCAGTGGGGTTCTGCCTGTGTGCGTGCCTGTGTCTGAATTTTTCCTTTATATAGGTAGGAACACCAGTCATATTGGATTAGGGCCAACCCTCATGACTTCATCCTGACTAATTACATCTGCAACAACTCTATTTCCAAATAAGGTCACATTCACAGGTACTGGACGTGAGGACTGTGACATCTTTTGGGGAGACACAAACCCATAATGAAGGCAAAAGGGGGTTTTGTGTTCCTTTTATGTGAGAGGCCGTGTGATCATAGGTTATGGAGGCTGATGGCCTGGGATTGACAGCTGCCATCTACTAGCTGTGTGTCTTTAGGCAACTTGCCTGTCTTGTTTCCATATCAGTAAAATGAACAAATTTTAAAATATGGTTGACAGGTTATAATTTAATACACATAAAGTTCTTTAAAGAATACTTGGCATATTGTAGTTTTCACTAAATCTAAGTTGCTTCTGTCACTTTTGCTACTACCTCTATTTCACTTGCTTGTTTAAAATTATGGGAATGTAGTTTTATTGGGGATAATTTAAAAAGGGTGAATTGAAAGGAATAAGGACATTGCCACCTGAATTTTTAGATTTATATATCTTCAAGTGACTCAATAATTGCTCACTCTGGGAAATCTGCAACTGTTCATTGTGTTTTGAATACTCAAAAGAAATTCTCTTTGAAACCACATTTATTCATTTGATAAACATTTATTCAAGCCTCGCAATACATGAAGCACTTTGCTAGGTAGTGAGGTGCATACAAAAATGACTGTGATAATATCTCTGGGTTTTAAAGAGCTTGCAGCCCAGTGAGAGACAGAGACATAGAGCGATGCAATAATGGAAGGTAACAGACATTCTTCAAAATGCTGCCCCTGGATCGGCCTGGAAGCAGGATGGGATTTTCAAAAGAACCCAAGGAGATAAACACAGTTCCTTATCTTCAATTCCGAATTTAAAAAACAAAACAAAATGAACCTTTGAAAATTGAATTCTTTCTTTGATAGGTTTGGTGCAAACTCAATTGCTTATAAAACCTGAACTGAACTGATGCGAGGCAATAGTTTTATCTTCTTTCCTAGCGTGTGAATGTTTACCAAGTTTGCTGAAAAACACCAGGGATGATATGTAACAACCAGTAAATGCATCACCAGATTCCCTTTCACATCTGACCCAGAATCCCTGGAAAAGGGATGGCGGGCCTGTCTAACTAGATCTTTTACAGCCAAGGAATACTGAACTTCAGAAGAGTTAGACGGTGTGCTCCAGTCCCAAAGCTTGGGAGCAGTGTGATCGTCTCTTTAGTCTCCTTTCATCTGGAACACTTCCACAAGCTTTATTTGTCATAAAGAGTGACGAAGCTAAGGCTGCCTGCTTGGCTCAGGTGATCCTAATGGTAAATGTTAGGCCTGCTTTGCTTTCAAGTAACAGAAGCCTGCTTGAGGAGTAGACATAAAGCAGGCAGGGTGGGTAAGGTATGATTAGGATATGGGGTGCTCTGGTTAGAAAGTTTGTTTCTTCACAAAATTTATATGTTGCTGTGAGGACGCAGCGAGAAGGCACCCCCTATAAACAGGAAGAGAGCGAGCCCTCACCAGACACCGAATCTGCAGGCGCCTTGATCTTAGACTTCCCAACTCCAGAACTGTGAGCTACAACTGCCTGTTGTTCAGAAACCACCCAGTTTATGGCATTTTGTTATAACAGCCAGGATGGATGTCATTAGTCCGTCCGTTTAGTCTGAAATACTTCAAGTATGTGGTTCCTCAAGAACTGGGATGTTTTCTTACATAACCACAGGAGAATGATCAACTTTAGTGATTTTTAATATCGATGCAATGCTTTTATCCAATTCAACAGCCATATGCCAGTGCCTCCAGTTGACCCACTACAGCCTCCTCCCCCTCTCAATAGGATCCAGTCTCGAGTCAGGTATTGCATTTGGTTGGATCTCATGGAGCCCCAGACAGAGCCATGGCTTAGCCTCAGGAAGGATCAGAATCAGGGACACAGGGAACCTGGGAGTTTTCTTCCTTTGCTTCCCACCTGAGCATCTCTCTTTGACCATTCACTTTTTCTGCTTCCCAGTGCACGTGATGGAAAACAGCTGCTACCCGCCAAACCTGAGTTTTTATCTCTCAAGTTAAGACCGTGCTGAGCTGAACTGGAGTCTTTTAAATCCAATCCAAATCCCCATGTGTCTACTTCCCTTTTGCATGAGGATTGAAATTGTGGTGGTGAGTGGGGTCCTAGTCAAAAAAAACAGGACATGGACCACACGCGTGAATGCAGCGGAAACCCTCACTCCCGTGGTGCATTTGACCCAGGATCATTCATTTGCCGACCTTAACCTGGTGTCCAGCGTGTCTCTGGGGTGAGCATTCCCAACCCTGGTTGTTACCACTCAGGCTGCCACCTTCTGCAATTGCTGACTTGCCTGCCTGCTCCCCTGGTGCATCCTGTTTGCCTGAGGCCTTTGGCCTCCCCTCTCCCCCAAGCTACTGGTTTCAAATTGATGGACCCCTAGAGCACCCACGCCACCACCTGCTTGACAGCTGCTTGGAGGGCTTTGCTGATGAAGTGTCAAGACACCTCAAGGTGACCCTGTGTTGATCAGAGTGGACTGACCCTGAGCCTGTGTTCTCTATGAGCTCTCATGCATCATGATTGAACTGCTGGCGAGGTCTCCCTGACCTCACCAGGCCTGGTTGCACAGCCAGACCACTCCCTAGGCTTGGGCCTCTGTGTTGCTGGTCTGTTTCCCTCCTCTCAGGCCTGTGGGTCATGGATGAGGGCCGTGGATGAAGGCCTCATCAATGTCAAAGCCCTTCCCATATTTGGGGCCAGGAGAGTCTGGTGAAAGAGGAAGGTTTTCAAAGCCAGATTTAGTCTGGGCAAGTCACTAAACCTCACCACATCTGTATCCCGAGGGGAATGAACCAAATGTCTTTCATGGCCTTGTAGCTCTAAGAAATTCTGTGATGTCACTAAAAACTCCGGCAGGAGTTGCCCAGAGTGTGCAAAGAATGAGCACCATTGCATCACATGAGCCAGCCCAGAGGTGAGGGCTACTCTTAAGGCGTGGTAGGAAACCTTAACAAGGACAACCAATCACAAAGCAGCTGAGGCCTGGGATTTACATACCTCACCGGAGTCTTGGTTTATTCATCGTGCAGGCCCTAGACTGCTGTCCTTATAAGGGCCTGCCTGCATAGTTGACCCTTGGCTGGTGTCTGGCAACTTAACTAATAAACAGTTTCCTTCACCAATATACAATTGTCCTTAAATCATAAGATAGGCTTGCTGTGCCGAAGCAGTTTTTGCAGACAGTATGATTTATACTGAACGCTTGCTTTCCATCTGGGAGTCTGGAATTTTGGGACATGGTAGGCAGAGGCTGCCTACATCAGTAGCCCCACAATAAGGTCCCTGGTTGATGAGTTCCTACCGAGCTTCCCTGGTTGACAACACTTCACATCTGTAGCCACCGCTATTTGCTGGGGGAGTTAAGCACATCCAGTGTGATCCACTGGAAGAGGACTCTTAGGAGCTTGTGCCTGGTATGCTCCAGTCTTCATCCCATGCACCTTTTCTTTGCTGGTTGTGCTTCATCCTCTTTCACTGTCATAAATCTTAGCCATAGGCACAGCTGTATGCTGAGTCCTGCTACCAATTCGCCTCTTACCCAACCTGGGGGTGATCTTGGAGACCGCAAACACACTCATAGATTTTCAAAGTGACTAAGAGCAAGTGAAGATAAGCCCGGTGCAGTTGGTACTAATTCATGCTACAGAGGATCGGGCCCCTCTGCCTGTACTAAGAGGAGCTTTAGCTTAGTTGAAATCTGCAACTGTGGCGTCATGATTACTTATGTCCCCCTCAGCCCCACCTAGAATCCAAATGTTGTGCTGTCCATTGAGAGGCCAGATCGTTCATGTTCCAGGAGTAAAAAACTCACAGAAACCTTGGCCTGGTTTGACATTCTGGAATATGGAGGAAATTCTCAGGAACAGAACTTGGCTGGTGTGCCTCTCACCTGGGCAGCTCTGGCAGCGTGCTTCGGGAAGAGCAGCAGCATCATTCCTTAATTGAACAGTGGTGACAGTTCTCCAGAACTAAGTCAGGAAAGCTAGTTAGTCTTATGGAAGTTGGGAAAAATTACTGCTGGGGGAAATATTATTTGAGAGGAAGTACAAGGTCTTAACCTTAGTGTATTAGTGTGTTTTCATGTTGTTGATAAAGACATATCTGAGACTGGATAATTTATAAAGAAAGAGAGGTTTAATGGACTCACAGTTCCACGTGGCTGGGGAGGCCTCACAATCATGGTGGAAGGCAAAAGGCACGTCTTACATGGTAGCAGGCAAAAGAGAATGACAGCCAAGCAAAAGGAGAAACCTGTTATAAAACTGTCAGATCTCATGAGACTTATTCATGACCACGAGAACAATATGAGGGAAACTGCCCCCATGATTCAGTTATATCCCACTGGGTCCCTCCCTCGACACGTGGGAATTATGGGAGCTACAATTCAAGATGAGATTTGGATGGGGACACAGCCAAACCATATCGCTTAGCGTATTTAGACTGTTTCTATAGAAATAGAAATAGAAATAGAAATAGAAATAGAAATAGAAATAGAAATAGAAAACACGTAACTTTTTCTAAATGTTTTAGCTACCCATAGAGTTCTGTTCTGTGAAGGTAGAGTTTTTGCACCCTTCCTAGCAAGAACTGTGGGTCTGTAACTAAGGAGTGGAGAGTATGCACTGTCATGCTTGGCTGTCACATCGTTTATGGACCATGAGAATGCAACAAAAACTGTTGTTTGGTTTTCTTTGAGATAGGGTCTCCCCCTGTCACCCAGGCTAGAGTACACTGGCACAGTCATAGCTCACTGTAGCCCCAACCTCCTGGGCTCAAACAATCCTCCTATCTCAACCTCCCAAGTAGCTGGGACTGTAGGTATGTGCCACCATGCCTGGCTCATTAAAAAATTTTTTTTTGTAGAGACCATGTCTCAATATGTTGCCCAGGCTGGTCTCAAACTCCTGGTTTCAAGTGATCCTCCCACCTCAGCCTCCCAAAGTGCTGGGATTACAGGCACCAAATCAGTTTTTGTTTTTTTGAGTAGCCCTTTCTTCTTCTTGCAGTTGCCCTAGGTTACCCAGGTGGCTTTCCAATGGCAGAGGGAGTCAGTCTACCTCTCTGTATTCCAGCATTAAAATTAGCCACTGCTTTAGAGAGACTTTGACTCTGTCTCCAGAGCTAGGGCTAGAAGTCAGCAGCTTTAAGAACAGAGCATCTCAGAAAGTACAGCCAGATCTCTGTCCACCTGGTTACCAGAAGCCTGACCCTCAGAGGCTGTTTTGGAAAAGTTTATAAGTTCTTTAGTGGTTTAATGGTGCGAGACACTGACTATAGTTGTATGCCCAGGAGCTGCTGCAAACAACATGCAGGGAGTAGGCAGATATTGTGCCTCTGTTGACACTTATGAGGAAGACTGAGTGTTACAATGGCATTTGGAAACTTGCATTTTCTTTTCAAAATTGTTCATCAGATCCTTATCAGGTGGAAGACTAATAAGAGCACAAACAGCGAAGGGGACCTGAGGCTTACCCTTTCCTTGAGGCTGAAACAAGAAAAGGAAACCATTAGCCAGCCACTTTTGTCAAGCACTTCCTTTGTGCAGAGGACGCACTGTGCTCTGTGCCTTATGGGGGTGGAGGATAAACAATTGGGAGGAGGGGCTCTCTTCCAGAGCATCCCATGGGTTGCATGAGAGGGCGACACTGAAGCCCTCACCATCATTTGCAAGAAATGACTGATGGGCACTTACAAAACAACAGGTAAATGAACGCGTACATTAACATTCCATGTATACAATGATGGTCCCCAGAGTCAGGTGTGGCCAATTAGAGAAGTTGCTAAGAATGAGGTTTTTGAAGGAACTGCTGAAGCCAGACCTTTATAACAAGCATCATCTTGTTCCCTGCTGCGTCAGCTTGCTCCGCTCCTTTCTTCCCTGCCTCTGTTCAGGGCACCACGAGTGCCCCCTCCATCCCTTCACCCAGGCACACACCAGATACTTGGAAGCCATGCTGGATGTCCACCTCCCTCCTCCCTCCAAATCCACCCCAAATTCTACCCCCTCCATTCTCTCCATTGTGGCCAGTAATGCCCAATGATTCCGGTGGCTCCATTTCACCCTTAGGATACAGTTCCAGCCCTCCTCAGACCTCTGTGCCTCTTTCATCCTCACCTCCTACCCTCAAATGTTTGAGGCTTTATACCTCTGTTCTGTTTACCTTCTTGATTGGAGTACCTTTTCCCTAATGACTTTGACTGGAAAACTCCTATTCTTTCTCTCTTTCTTTCTTTTCTTTTTTTTTTTTTTTTTGAGATGGAGTCTCGCTCTGTTGCCCAGGCTGGAGTGCAGTTGCACAATCTCACCTCTCTGCAACCTCCACCTCCCGGGGTGCAAGTGATTCTCCTGCCTCAGCCTCCCAAGTAGCTAGGATTACAGGTGCCCACCACCATGCCTGGCTGGATTTTTTTGTTGTTGTTATTTTTAGTAGAGACAGGGTTTCACCATGTTGGCCAGGTTGGTCTCAAACTCTCTAACCTCAAGTGATCTGCCTGCCTTGGCCTCCCAAAGTGCTGGGATTACAGGCGTGAGCCACTGCACCTGGCCTCAGAATCTCTTAAGTTAATATTTTAATATCTTAAAGGTAAAATGAGTTCACTAGGATGGGCCCTGATCCACCACGTCTGCTGTTCTTATAAAAAGGGGGAAATTTGGACACAGACACACAGAGAGCACCGGCACCTGGCTTGTAGGCTGATGCATCTACCAGCCAAGGAATGCCAATGATTGCCAGCAAACTACCTGGAGATGGGAGGGAGGCCTGGAGCAGATTTTCCTTTCCAACCTTAAGAAGCATCCAGCCCTGCCTACACTTTGATCTCAGATTTCAGCCTCTAGAGCTAAGACAGTACCTCTGTTTTTTGAGCCACTTGCTTTGTGGTCCTTTGTTACAACAGTCCTAGGATGCTAATAAGCCTTGCAGCATCAGTCTTCTCTGATCTTTTGGGATGGTGGTGAAATCAGTGGATTGTTTATTTTAACATCTAGGAGATCAGACAGGTTCCAAAAGCATCCCTTACAGATGAGCCCATTTTTGCCAATACTCTTGGTTACTTAGAGCTGGATGGACTCAGAACTGGGGAAGCCATCTCTGTTTTGGACACCTAGAAGATGGGCAGAGAAATATCTGGTGGGGATGAAGGATGTGTTGCTGCCAGTTGGTAAAAGGAGAAAAGGCTCAAATGTGTGCTTCTGATGTCTAAAATCCCTTTCCACCATCAGCAGGACAGATGAGTGGGATCACATTGGCCCTTACCCTTTTTCTTGGGACCCCTTTTTCCGTGCAAGGCTCCCCTTGCTGTAGCTGGCGGCCACGTGCATACATGTGCTTGGGGCAGTGGATGTGGCCTACACATGTGATTCGCTGCCAGTGTCAGGGGTGTGTTTGCTGGCACTGCTTGATAAGCCACTTTGGGATTAGCAGGTGGCCAGAATGGGCCTGGTGTAACCCTTGGCCGTTGCTCAGACTCTCCCGGCTTCACCATGTCCTGTGTCTGAATCTCAGGCTCTTCCCAGGCTTTTCAGGATGTGGATCCTCCCCACGTTGTGGCAACCTCCAACTTAGAGATCACAGCCACCAGTCGATATAATGAATGATCCCAGTGGTCCCCAGGGTTCTAACATGTGCAGTTCTCTGTCTTGCTGCTTTCCCCCTCATTCTCCTGGGGCAGCCTGGGCATGCTGGTTCTTAGGATTCAGTTCTGGGAGTTGCAAGTGAACAGGCCTGTGTTTGAAGGTTTTAAAGGTGATTTGAAACAAATTCCATTTAATGATGTGGCTGTTTCAAAAGCCTGTCCCTGTCGTGTTAGAATCCCCAGAGCTGCAGCTTTGTTAACTTTCAGTTTGTTATTGGAATGGGCTGTGATTATTAGTAAAGTGGGCAGAACGATTGGTCCAGACTCCAGCATAGTGGTTTGGAGATCCCTTCTCCCTCTGCTAGTCTATTTTTGACCCTGTCAGCATCACTTTTTTCCTTCTGAGGTTGAACAAACAGACATTCTCTAACCTTCCTCCTGCCACCCAGCGCACTCCTTCTAATCCAGGTTGATGCTCTTAGCCCACTCTGTGGTGTGATGCTCTATGAAAAGATCAGACCTACATTGTGGCATCCACCCGAGAGGCATAGGACAGCCGAGGTTGGACGTCTGGACTGTGCAACCCAGCAGGACAAGACTGTGTCACACATGGCTGGAAGCTATTGATCTCTTAAAGATTAGTCCTGAGTTTTACTTGGTTTGTGTGCCTTCTAAGTGGGTGGCAGCATTAAGCTTTCTTGTTTTAGAGCAAACCTCTTGATTCTGCAGAAATGAGGGGAAAATGTTGCCTTTCTTTTGAAAGCAAGCCTGTTAGGAAGAACAGAGATGCCAGACCCAGCTGTCTTTTTCTCCTGGTTCTTTGGCTGTAAGAATCTTCTTCCCACTTCAGAACCATACTCGGAGGGGAAGGGAGCCAGGCATTGCCAAATGACGAGATCTGTTTGTCCTTGGCTCTGGAAAATGTGAAACAAGAGCTTGTTTCCCTGAATAGTTTTAATTCTATGGCTATTCTGATAGGGACACGGTGGGATTGGATCTTGGTCTCTTCAGACTGAGGGCCCAGTACAAGTACAGAACATTGTTACTGAGATCAGTAGGAGATTATAGCCATGGGCAGTCTCTGGAACTCATTTAGATGCATATTATCTCCTTAGTATTCAGATATGAATATGAGAAGTGGTGCTCAATGAGCACCAGGAAATCTGGCTTCTGATGAAGACAGGAGTTGGTGAACATCCGCAAGCTTGGAAGGCTGCCGGCCGACACCTTCACCGGAACGCTAACTCCTCCCTCCTCCCTGTTCAGCCTCGGCGCCTGTGGCTGGATGCTGAGCCCCCTTCCTTTACTGTGTTTAGTCCCCGCCAGTGTATGCAGAAGTTGGTGTGTGACTGATCATTAATGTGGTGTTATTGCCAGACTGGTATTTGTATTCTCAATCAATTTCCTTTAGAAGGGGATTCATTTAATACTTAGAGGGGGTTGACTTTTATGGTGGAGCTTGGGAGGTGAAAAGATACATATTTAATTTTTATGTTTTTAATTAACAAAAATTGTATATATCGATCATGTACAATGTGTTGTTTTGCAGTATGTATAGGCTTACTCTGGAGAATTGTGGGTACGGTTCCAGGCCACTGCAATAAAGCAAATATCACAATAAAGCAAGTCAGACACATTTTTATATTTCCCAGTGCATATAAAAGTTATGTTTACACTACACTATAATCTGTGAAGTGTGCAGTAGTATGATGTCTAAAAAACAATGTACATACTTTCATTAAATTTTTTTTCATTTTTAAGTTTCCAGTTACTTAGACATAAAATGTTCTATATTAAATAATTGAAATTCAATTCCAATAAAAATATTGAACGTAAGTATAAAGCACTATCTTAGATGTGAACATATATTTTCATTAGGGTAAAGAATTTTCCAGATTTTGTTTAAACTCTAGGGAAATGTTCTCTTTTTTTTTTTTTTAACGGGAGCATATGTATATTTGTTAGATAGGTAAACTCATGTCACAAGGGTTTGTCATACAGATTATTTTGTCACCCAGATACTAAACTTAGTACCCAATAGTTATTTATTTATTTTTTTTGCTTCTCTCCCTCCTTCCACCCTCCACCCTCAAGAAGGCCCAGGTGTCTGTTGTTACCTTCTTTGTGTCCATGAATTCTCATCATTTAGCTTTCACTTGTAAGTAAGAACATGTGGTATTTGGTTTTCTGTTCCTGCGTTAGTTTGCTAAGGATAGTAGCCTCCAGCTCCATCCATGTTCCTGCAAAATATATGATCTCATCCTGTTTTTATGGCTGCATAGCATTCCATTGTGTTTATGTACCACATTTCTTTACCCATTGTACCACATTTTCTTTACCCATGTCATTGATGGGCATTTCGATTGATTCCGTGTCGTTGCTGTTGTGAATAGTGCTGCAGTGAACATTTGTGTGCATGTATCTTTATGGTGGAATGATTTATATTCCTCTGGGTATACCCAGTAATGGGATTGCTGGGTCCCAAATATTTTAATTTGCTACAAAATGCTAATGATCATCTGAGCCTTGAGCAAGTTGTAATCCTTTTGCTGGTAGAGGGTCTTACCTTGATGTTGATGGCTGCTGACTGGTTAGGGTGCTGGTTGCTGAAGGTTGGGGTAACTGTGACAAATTTTTTTTTTTTTTTTTTTTTTTTTTTTTAAGACAGAGTCTTGCTCTTGTCGCCCAGGCTGGAGTACAATGGCGCAATCTCAGCTCACTGCAACCTCCACCTCCTGGGTCCAAGTGATTCTCCTGCCTCAGCCTCCCGAGTAGCTGGGATTACAGATGCCTGCCACCATGCCCAGCTAATTTTTGTATTTTTAGTTGAGACAGGGTTTCACCATGTTGGCCAGGCTGGTCTTAAACTCCTGACATCAGATGATCCACCCACCCCGGCCTCCCAAAGTGCTGCGATTACAGGCATGAGCCACCACTCCTGGCCGGAAATTTCTCAAAATAAGACAGCAATGAAGTTTGCCACATTGATTTCCTTTCAAGAAAGATTTCTCAATATCATGTGATACTGTTTGATAGTTCTACCCACGGTAGAACTTCTTTCAAAATTGGAGTCACTCCTTTCAAACCCTGCTGCGGCTTTATCAACTAAGTTTATGTAATATTCTAAATCGTTTCTTGTCATTGCAACAATGTTCAGAGCATCTTCAACAGCAGTAGGTTCTATCTCAAGAAACCACTTTCTTTGCTCATCCATAAGAAGCAACTTCTCATCCATTCAAGCTTTATCATGAGATTGCAGCAATTCAGTCACATCTTGAGGCTCCACTTCTAATTCTAGTTCTCTTGCTATTTCCATCACATCTGCAGTGATTTTCCCCACCAAAGTCTTGGATCTCTCAAAGTCATTCATGGGGATTTGAATCCATTTCTTCTGAACTCCTGTCAATGTTGACATTTTGACCTCCTCCCTTGAATCACTAATGTTCTTAATGGCATCTAGAATAGGGAATTCTTTCCAGAAGGTTTTCAGTGTACTTTGCACAGATCCTTCAGAGGAATCACTATCTGTGGCAGGTATCATTTTACAAAGTACATTTCTTAAATAGTAAGATTTGAAAGTCAAAATTGCTCTTTGATCCATGAGCTACAGGCATGAAAACAACATTCATTTCTTTGGACATCTCCATGAAAGCTCTTGGGTGACCAGGTGGATTGTCAATAAGCAGTAATAGTTTGAGAGGAATCGTTTTTTCTGAGTAGTAGCTCTCAACAGTTGGCTTAAAATATTGTGCTGTCATCCAAGCTTGGTTTTTCCATGTATAGAGCACAGGCAGAGTAGATTTAGCATAATTATTAAGGACTCTAAGACTTTTGGAATGGTAAATAAATTTTGGCTTCAACTTAAAGTCACCAGCTGCACTGGCCCCTAACAAGAAAGTCAGCCTGTCCTTTGAAGCTTTGAAGCCAGGCGTTGACTTCTCTTTAGCTATGAAAATCCTAGATGACATCTTTTTCTAAGAGAAGGCTGTTTCATCTACATTGAAAATCTGTTGCTTAGATCACTATAACACCAGTAATGAAAAAGTCTGAAATATTGTGAGAATTACCAAAATGTGATAGAGAGACATAAAAGGATCACATGCTATTGGAAAAATGGTGCTGATAGACTTGTCTGACGCAGGGTTGCATAAACCTTCAATTTGTTAAAAAAAAAAAAAAAAAAAAAAAAAAAAAATGCAATAGCTGAAAAGTACGATAAAGCAAAACACAATAAAGTGAGGTGTGCCTGTATATACTGTGGAATGGCTAAGTCAAGCTAATTTACATAAGCAGTACTTCACATACAATGTTCGGCATCCTTTCATTATAACGATTAGAAAAAACATTGATTCCCGGCCGTGGCCACTGTCTGTGTGGAGTTTGCATGCTCTCCCCCTTTTTGCTTGGGTTTTCCCCAGATGCTGTAGTTCCCTCCTACATCCCAAAGCTGTGCCTATTAGGAGAATTGGTGTGTCTACACGGTCCCCATCTGAGTGAGTGTGGGGTCTGTGTGTGTGGTTGTGTCTGGCCATGGGATGATATCCTGTCCAGGGCTGGTTCTCTCCTTGTGTCCTGAGCAGCCAGGACAGGCTGCAGCCACACATGCCCCTAAACTGGAATAATTGGGTAAATAACTATCTTGTTTTTATTAATCTTTCTTAAATATGTATCTATCTATCTATGACATTTACTTCAATATTTAATATTATAAGTGTTTTGGGTGTTTGTTTAGAAGTTTGGTGATATTTTTTGTGACCAGAAATATACTGTAGGAACGTAACTCTTGCTTATATCAATTAGTCTATGTCGAATTGGTTTCACGTTGGTATATTGTTATACTAATACAATATACTCAATATACTTCAAGTGCAAAGTTGCAGTTGCCAAGAATGTATTGATGAAGGGAGAACTTACTATATGTACCATTTATTTTTGCAGTGAGAACAGTTAAAAATCTACTATCTTACCAATTTTCAAGAAAAGATATATTTTTTAACACAAATCGGAGAGAACTCTAGATTCAGTTATTTTCTCCTTTGTGTTGGATAAGTGTTTATGTGATGTGTAAGTTACGTGTGCCACATTTCATTTGAAAGAGATTTATCACTTGCAGTGATCTCAGATTTGTCATTTTACAGGGAGCTTTTCACCCCAAATCCCACTCATTTAGAAAGAGGAAAAGTCAGAGCCCATAGGTGTGTGGTGGCAGCGTGGATGTGGGAGGATGAAGAAGGGCAGACATCCATGGTGGACCTTATGCACCTTCAGAGCTGGAGGGAGGTCTCAGAGTCCAGAAATAAACCTGGGCCCAGTGTGGGCACAGCACTACCCTAGCTTTTGTGGGAAGGGCTGGGGAAGGAGATCTTACCATTAAATGCTTATTGTACCAAATTCTATCAACCTTAGTAGATGTGGACTGTGAAATGACTTCTTCACGATGATCTGATGGACTTTTAGGTTAGCAGATGAAGTAATCAGTGTAACAGGCCAAACCTTATTCTTTTTATTCTCATCCGTCTGAATACGCAGCAAATTGCAGCAGTTCCTTCTGTCTGTGGGGAGGAACAGTAGGAAGAGAAGAGCAGTGGAGAATGTATCCAGAGCAGGACAGACACACACCAGGGAAATTTTGGCAAAGCTGAGGCTTTAAAAATAGCAAAATAAGCACTATTTTAAAGCATTTAAAGAGCTTTGCATTTCTTGAAGTGAACTAGGCATGTTAGGGTAATTATCCAAGTACTGTTTACATTGAAAGCTGTTCTCTAATTTAATAGGAAACATATCTGGTTTTTATTTCTGAAAACATTTGTTGGCAAGATTGCTGCCAGGAGACCCAGCCAGTCCTGAAATGGGAGGAAGTCTGAACTCTTGGTTTTCTAGAGATGAGGAGTGCTGCCCAAGGGTAGGGCTCTGAGAGCAGTCATTGTAGATGGACTGACTACAGTCCAGGAGGTGTACATGGTTCACAAATAAAGAATTCATGTTGGCCACACGTGATGGCTCATGCCTGTAATCCCAGCACTTTGGGAGGCCAAGGCCGGCAGATCTCCTGAGGTCGGGAGTTCGAGACCAGCCTGGCCAACATGGTGAAACCCTGTGTCTACTAAAAATATACAAAATTTAGCTGAGTGTGGTGGCGGGTGCCTATAATCCCAGCTACTTGGGAGGCTGAGGCAGAAGAATTGCTTGAACCCAGGTGACGGAGGTTGCAGCCAACTGAGATCGTGTCATTGTACTCCAGCCTGGGTAACAAAAGTGAAACTCCATCTCAAAAAAAAAAAAAAAAGAGAACTAATGTTAACCTTTAAATGGAAAGACCTGGCACTCCATGGAAGAACTGGGCAGCCTGGAATATTAGGATTGGTCAAGCTTAGATTTCCTATAACAATTATCATTGATTGCCAACATCCAGCGTTCTCAATTTCAGCTTTAGGGCAGTATAGGGCAAGCAGTCAAGATCTCAGGTTCTGGGATTAGAGAGGTCTGGGTTCAAATCCTGTCTCCTCTACTGACTTGCTTTTGTGCCGTGGTTCTTAGTCTTTGCTGCACATTAGAATCGCCCGTGAAATTCTTAAAACTCTGGATGCCCAGGCTGTATCCTAGAGCAAGGGTGTAACAATCTCTAGGGGTGAATCATAGACATTGGTATCTTTGAAAGTATTTTCCCTTCTTCTCATCCTGGGTAAACATGTTGAGAGCCACTGTTTAGTAAGACTTGAAAAGTTTCATAGCTCAATAGTGGGGCTTCATCATCTAGAAACTGGGCATAGTGTTATCTAACATACATGTTTCCCATGAAGATTAAAAGAGATAATACATGCATGGTGATTAGTCCACTGCCAGGACATAGTAAATGCTCAATAAATGACAACCAACATCCCAAGCTTAGCTTCTTGAACTCCTGGCCTCAAGCAGTCCTCCTGCCTAAGTCTTCTGAGTAGCTGGGTTACAAGATGAGCTACTGTGTCCAGTGAGCTCAGTTTCTCTACCTGTAAAGAAAACTTCTGAAATGCAAATGTGGTGGTTCCCACATATGCTAGAAGGGAGGCACAGGAATGCAATTCTTGCATTTATTTGACAGAGACAGTCAGATACTCTAAGCTTATGGTGTTGTTGCAGAGAAGCATTGAGGCAAATGGCTGAGCATCAGAGCCTCTTCTGACAACTGTGCCACTTTCTTAGACCTGCAGGTACACCCAAATCCACTTGAAATTACAGAAACACATGATCTTTTTTCAATTTTCAATTGTTTGTTCCCAGATTCTCCTTCTTATTATTGTGATAAGTTTTTAAAATGTGACTTTATGGTAGTGTTAGACAAGGGGCAGTCTTGAGAAAATTAAATGTGAGGAAGGTTTGGGGAGTGTATCTCTAATCTTCTATCTAGCACATCTAGACCAGTTAATTCCTGAGTACCCTGATTGCAGAAATGAATGTTTCTTGAAGTCAATAATGCAAACTGGCTTTCATTTCTATGATTCTGTTCTCATTCGCTGGTATAAAATCATGTCTACTTGTAGGATATCAATTTCTGTCAATGTTTCGTAAGCATTAATTATAAAATCCATTGTGTCTGGATTAACAATTCTGCTCTCAGAACATTACCAGCTAACACCTTCACCTTAGTACCAGCTCCAATACAGATTCACTTATTCAGGGGTTTTTACTGGCATTTATTAGTGTTAGGATGTTCACCATGGGCTGGGGTATGGACTTCAGACCTCGGAAGGTCTGGGTTGAATCGTAGATCAGTACTTGGTCACCAAACCTTGGTTTCTTTATCTATAAAATGTTAACAGTGGGTGCTCATTTTACAGGGTGATGGGTGATGAAGATTAGAGATGATATAAATAATACATATGTCAGGTCCATTATAAGCACTCAGCAGTGTAGATTGATATATATTACTATGTTACTAATTGAGAGACTAGCCATTCATGTTTTCAAATTTAATTTTTTTCATTGATTTTTGAGAAGATATAATTTTACATTCAGCGATGGTACTGAATTTTCTGTGAGGCTTGGGAACTACTCTTGAGTGGTTACAGGCTATAGTAAAACTCTGTGATTACAATCGGCTTTCTTTGTAAAGAGGGTAATTGCATCCTCAGTTCCTCAACATTTTTGTTGCCTTCTTGCCTTCCATGTTGAAATAAACTTCCCTTTCTGTTCATTCTGATGTAAACACAATGCACACAGCTTTTGTATTCTAAGTTTTAACAGAATGATCACAACTGTGCACTGGGGTTATTCAGGGCTGGGCTCGTCAATACTAAATCTTCAAAATCTCACTTTGGAATGGAAGACGAGGCTCAAATCAGTGTATGCTCTTGGACGCTCCCAGAGTTCTTTGTGTGTAGCCTAATAAACCCTTAATCACATAACATGGCCATTTGGCATTTATATGTCTCATCCACTAAATTAAATAAATGAAATAACATGTTAAAAAGTGCGCACTGAATGCTAACCACATAGTTGTATTTTTCTCTCTTTCTCTCTCTGTCCATATTTTATTTATTTTATTTTTCTTCCTTCCTCCTTTACCCATTTTCTCCCTCAGCATTTTATTTCTCTGTAACCCCAGGGCCCAGCACAGCATAGCTGAAATAGATGTTTGCTGAGCAAAGAATGAGTAAAGTATCTTTACTCTTGCAAACTCCAGTGCACCAGTAATGATTTCTGTCTGGTATATGGCAGTGTGCTGACCAGACATAGCAGTGACTGCCAAAAGTCATGATCAGTATTTTGGCCCATCGCGCATGCATTGCTGTATATCTATACACATCCATCTGTTACATGATTGCTAGAGGGTTGGTTTGTCTTTTTGAATGGGCTGATTGTAAGAGGTTTGAACTAAAAAGGCACCTATATTTTAAAAACAATGATAGCTGCTCTGCCTAACACAGTAGCCACTAGCACAAGCAATTATTTGCATTTAAATTAATTAAAAGAAAATGAGATGAAAAATTCAGTCCCTCAGTTGCACTAACCACATTTCAAGTGCTCAGTGGTCACGTGTGGCTAGTGGCTTCCATACTGAACAGCACAGATAAAGAGCAATTCTAGCCTTGCAGAAAGTTCTGTTGGCTGCATGTGAGGGAGTGTGAAGGGATTTCAGAGTGACTTTTAGAGTTGAGAGGGTCCTGCTCAAGCCTGTCTCCTGAATTTGCTGTGGTTAGAGAAAGGATGATTTGAAAGATAAAATCTTCAGAGAGTCTTGGTATGTCATCAAGGGAACTCAGTGATGGAGCAGGGAGAGGCAGAAACCCAATACCAATTCAGAGCTTTGAAGGTGGAGCTTCCTGGCTTTTCATCATTGCCTTCACCAAGACCCACCTCATTTGGGTCAGCCTTTCCCTTTTTCTCATACCTTACTCACACTTTCCCTCTGAAAGTGATTTTAGGAGGTAAACACAGCTTGGCCATGGGATGTCCAGGCCCTGCTTTTCCAGGGCCTCTGAGGCTGATGCTGTTGGACCAGCAGCTTGGCCTGGGGCTGTCCATATGAGCTGGCTTTGCACAAAGCTCTGAATTGGAGTTCTGAATGAACACAATGCCTGTGACCAAATGTCACATAAAATAATCTCGCTTCATATTTCTCAGGCTAGCCAAGCCTTTTGTAAGAGTAATTCGATAGCTCGTCAATACTTTTCTGATATACGAAATGGAAAAAATAAAGCCACAGAATGATTGTGTGCCCAGCAATTCAGCAATAGCGGTCAAGGTGAAAATCATCACCCTTCACCTTTGCAAATCTACTTGTGGGAATTCATTTAGCTATATTAGCAGAACTATTTATTGCAGCATTGGTTATAATATTGAATAACTGGAAACACTGTATGTGTCTATGTTAATAGAGGAATGGGTTAAGTGAATTGTGTCATATTAATACAACACACTGGTATGCAGCCTATAAAACCATAATTTAGATTTCCATGTGCTGATATGGAAAGATCTCTAAGATACAGTAAGTGAAAAATTAATATATGAAATTGAATGCAGAGCATGATCCATTTGTGTTAATTATATTTAAAAGATAGATATCCAGGAGAATATATAAGAAACTTTTACAACCATTGTATTTGGGGAATGACCAGAAGTTGGCAAGGGAAACACTTAATTTCATTTTATTTTCTACTGTAGTGTTAGACTTTTTTTTTTTTTTTTTACAAGGAACGTATTCTTGTTTTACCTTCATTTTAAAATTAAATTTTATTTACGTACTTTCAAAATTTAATTTTTAAAAACATATTTGTATACTTTTAGCCCAGGTAATATACACATGCATTCAAAATTCAAAGGGACAAAAAAGTAAAGAATGAAATGGTAATCTTCCTGTTTCTCCATCCTCTGGTCACCCAACTCCCCTTCTTGGAGAAAACACTCTTACTCCCTGAATTCAGAGATGAAAGTTTCTAGAAGTCAAGAATGCAAACTGGCTTTCATTTCTATGATTCTGGTATCTTGTAAATCCTTCCAGACATTCTACTCATGTAAGATAAAGTTCCTTTAAGTTAGTTTCTAATTATATGTGTAAACATGACTGGGTGCTAAAGTCTCCTTTGACCATCACTCCTAACCCCTCTCCTCCATTCCTATATTTATAATATTAGGGTCTTAAAAACATAGCTAGCTGGAGAAGAAACCCAACTTTTCCAAGTTTATTAGTCAAGAACAGCAGGCAAAAGTTCAGAGTTCCCGGCTCGCCTGTTACTTACAGCCCACACTTTGTGCACAGGAAATGCTATGAAACCATATTATAAAGAGTCATCACATGGTTTGGATCGAGTCTAGCTTCCGGGGAAGGCATGCAGTACACTTGGAGCAGTAGCTGTTTACCAACCAGCACAGAAGTTTCTCAACAATGCAACAAGCTGCTTGGATGTACTGGGGGTCTTACTGGGGCAAACCCACCTGGAAGGATGGTGCCCATGACTGGTGCAGCCTTGTTTCTTTGGAGCTAACAGTCTAGTACAGGAAAACACACCATTGATTATTTAATTACAATTAAGAGAGATGAAGGAGAAACAAGAGCATATGCCAGGGATCTGAAGTAGTTCATGAGTAAAGGAAGTCTTATTTGAGAGGAGAGTATGAGTAGGAAATTAACTCAGAGAGGGAAGAAAAGTGTATTCCAGGCAGAGGGAACAGCATGTACAAAGGTAAATTGTTCATGATGCAAGTAGGGAATTAGCACCTCTACCACAACCAGTATTTCACAAGTCAAAGACACATTCTTCAAGGGTTCTCTGCTGCTCTGTGTTTGAGTTCCATTGCTTGTTGTTTCTCTATTAGCACTTCCCAGATAGGTAAATAGAGAAGGCAGTTGTAGCTCAAGGCTGCAGTTCCCCAAACCCCTTCTGTAAGGACACAAAGGCTGGGATGTTCGTGAGTATAGCACAGCATGTGCTTGGAGGTACTCAGAAAGAGAAAGCTCTAGAAAGAGGCAGGTCTGCAGTTGCCCTGGAGGTGTTTGGTTTGAGACATGTGCCCTTCAAGATGTACGAGTTTGTGCGGTGACCTTGCTGCTGCAGGTGGCCTGTTGAAGCGAGTCAGATGCTGGTTGAACATGTAGCAAATTCTCTAGGCCTCTTATTTTCCAGCCACATTTAGCCTTGCTGTTTTTGGTTCTTCCGCTGTGTTCTGGCCTGTAGCCTGCTGTTCTGAAAACCTACTATGCTTCTATTTACTCTGTCTTCAAGGAGTACCTTCCCTGTTTCATGTCAGGCTGATTTTTACTGGTCTTTTATGTTTTGCTTTTCTGGATGTCTAATTCTCCTTCCAGTTCAAGAGTTAGGTGCTTGACTTCTGTGCTCCCATGTACCCTGTACTTAACTTTTGTGTTCCCATAATGCCCCGCACTTGACTTCTGTGTTCCCATAAAGCCCTGCACTTGACTTCTGTGTTCCCATAATGCCCTGCACTTGGCTTGTGTTTCCATAATGCTCTGCACTTAATTTGTGTTCCCATAATGTCCTGCACTTGACCTATATTCCCCTCATGCCTTGCACCTGACTTCTTGCACCTGTGTTCCCATAATGCCCTGTACTTGACTTCCCTGTTCCCATTGTGGCCTCCACTTGCCCCACACAGGCTGTAACACTGGCCGTGACTCTGATGCTCTCATCAGTCCTGTCCTGAGGTCGTGGTACTCCTCAGGACTGTGCTTACTTCCTCTTAGTATTCAGGGGCCTGATGCAGGCCTTACAAGAAGACTCTGAAAATGTTTGTTGAGACAATAGTCTGCAGATAAGTGCCTTTGGGAACTGGAGCAGGTGATCTGTGCGGGCTGAGGGAGCCTTGATGGAAGAGTCAGCTCTCTGGCTGACTCTTATGGTTTGGGCAGAGGAGAGAGGAAGTTGTAGGCATTCTGGGTGAAGGTGTTGGCAGTGCACTGGAGAGAGAGGGAATGCAATGTGTGGTGGAGGACAAAGAAAACTCCCCACCCCCCAACCCCACATGAAAACTCCCCACAAGGCTTTCTTCTGTGGAAGTCCTCCTTTAGCTTAACCCAGTGATGTTCAACTGGGGAATGTTTTGCCCTCCAGGGAATATTTGGCAATGTCTGGAGACATTTTTGGTTGTCCCAATTGAAGAACTATCAGCATCTTGGAGTAGAGGCCAGGGATGCTGCTAAATATCCTGTGATGCACAGGACAGTCAGCTCCCTACAACAAAAAGTGACCCAAAGGCCAGGCATGGTGGCTCACACCTGTAATCCCAGTACTTTGGGAGGCTGAGGCGGGCAGATCACCTGAGGTCAGGAGTTTGAGACCAGCCTGACCAACATGGTGAAACCCCATCTCTACTAAATAGAAACAATTAGCCAGGCGTGGTGGTGGGTGCCGTGCCTGTAATCCCAGCTACTTGAGAGGTTGAGGCAGGAGAATTGCTTGAACCCTGGAGGTGGAGGTTGCAGTGAGCTGAGATTGCGCCATTGCACTCCAGCCTGGGCGACAAGAGCGAAACTCCATCTCAAAGAAAAAAAAAAAAAACAAAACAGTGACCCAGCACAAAATGTCAGTCATGCTGCCATTGAGAAACCCGAAATTAGGCAGACTGCGGCTTAGCCGAATGTTGATCATAGACTAGGGCTGCATGAGTAAATGTTGGATGTTTCTAATTAACTTGTACATGTGACCAGTGATGTTCTATGGGCAGTGTTACATGACCAGAGATATAGGAGAGGAAGTTGGTTTGGGGCAAGTTGCTGCTTTGTTTATTGACACTCTGTCTTCTCTCACTGCATGGATGAAGGTTTGGTGGGATATGCAGTCAGGGTGTAGGAAGGGGAGATAGATGCACAGGAGACAGAGCAACATGTGAGGAGAGGCTACAATAGCCTCTGCGCTGCCCACTCAGGGAACAACCATAGTGATATGGCAGGATGTGCACAGGCCACAGGCTGGAACCTCAAGGGAAACCAGGTAGCTGGGTGTTGTGATAAAAGGAAAGTAAGGGACTGGATGGGGTTACTTCCTTTTTTGATGCCCTTTCCTGAAGTTTCCCTCTAGCAGAAGTGTCACCTTTGGCTGACATTGGAAATAGGAATTTTACCCTGTCTTTCTCTTCTGTGTTCTTCCTAAGGTTCTTGTCTGTTTAGAATATCATTAAGCTGGGCATGGTAGCTCACACCATAATCCTAGCACTTTGGGAGGCCAAGGTAGGAAGATTGAATGAGCCAAGGAGTTTGAGACCAGCCTGGGCAACCTAGTGAGGTGCCATCTCTACAAATAATAATAATAATAATAATAATAATAATAATAATAACAACAACAACAACAACTAGCCAGGCATGGTGGTACACGCCTGCGGTCCCAGGTACTTGGGAGGTTAAGGTGGGAGAATCACTTGAGCCCAGGAGGTTGAGGCTGTAGTGAGTCATAACTGCATGACTGCATGCCAGCCTGAGTCCCCATCTCAAAAAAAAAAAAAAAAAGAAAAGAAAAAGAAGAAAAAAGAAAAGAATATTACTTAACCAGGAAGAAATCTGGTGATTAGTTGTATGGAAAATGGCTGTCTTCTGTTTCTGAATGGACCGCTGCTGTTACACCTGTTGGTTTGTTGTTTTGATGTTTGCCTGCTCAGAGTGGGTTCAGAAGCTATGTGGTGTGTGACTTGGGCCATGCTTGGGCTGAGTCACTGGGTAATGAGAACCCTGTCCTCCCTGAGCTATGTTAACAGAGTAGAGGCAGAATGCTGCTGAGGAAATGGCCCCTTAGTGATTTTCAATACCGAGGGTGGAGAGAATTGCTTTTTTCATGAAATCTGCCATTAGAGGCACAGGCTCTGAACAATCAACTGTTTCTGCCAGGCTTTGGATTTTGAAGGCAGGCAAAAGGAAGGAGGGACTTTGGGAAAATGAGTTTAATTTGAGATTTTTAGCTGGTGACTTTTCACACTTGGTGGCAACCTGGCAACTAAATGTAAGTGGTCATTTAAGTTTGTATTGAGGTGCTGGGTCCTTTATTGCTTTGGGTTCTTTCTCATCACAGATGAAAAGCTTCATTCTTACAATAAAATTTGCATAATGCTAATTAGAGTAGGGCAGTTCAGAGAAGAGAGTGGGTGCAGTTTTTTAGTTAGAAAAGTGCCACCAAGCTCTGTAGCTAAAAGGGCATTTGGCCCTATTGGTGAGTGTGGAATTATCTGGAGGGAAGGCTCTTTCAGCATATGACTTTAAAGAAAGATCACAGAGAAAATGAAAGTCCAAAGAACCTGTGTGAAAGTGTGGCTAGTCAAGACAAGGTGGGACCATCATGCTCCTTTTGGACGAGGAGAGAATGTGAGTGGTAGCGTAGAAAGAATGGGAGGTCTAGGATGGAATCTTGACTCTGACTAAATGACCTTGGAACAATTGCTTAACATATCCGAGCCTCAGTTTCTTCATCTGCAAAATAGGCAATAATAATAATATTACTTGCCTAGAGTGGTGAAGACTGGACACCATGACCGTGTGGTACATAGTACAGACTGTGGCAGAGCAGGTGCTACCATCATAGTCCCCACCACCACTACCCTCAGGCCCACAGATTTCAGTTTCCCTTCTCCAGCTCATTTTTCTTTGCAGAATATAGCATAGTGATTCAAAATAAGCAATGCAACATTAAATGGCCCTCATTCAGTCCCAAACCCAAACTTATTAGCTGTTTGACCTGAGATGAATGCCTTCCCTGCTTTCTTCATGCCTCGGTTTCCCGATGTATAAATATGACTGTGAATATCAAAAGAGATGAAGCACATATAAGGCATTCGTATGATGGCTGGACTGTAGAGAGGGCAGGGGAAGGTTACTTGAAAAGTTGGAGATGGAGAGTCCTCAGGTAGGTATCCTGATGGGAGGGAGTCCTGGAGACAGAGAAGGTGAGGAGTAGAGTCTGGTAGCGAGCCTGACAGGAGGAGGAGGGAGTGGGGCAGGCCACCCAAGACCCACAGATAGCCCTGGTTTCCACTGTCTGGAGGCTGTGCTGGAGGCCACAAGGATACTCTTCCCCACCCGCTGTCCCACTACTCCTGCCGTAGGTGGACTCCAAGAGCTTCTTTCGTTTCCTTTCATTAAGTCTTCCCCATTGTACACAAGTTGCCTGTCTCTATGGGGACCCCATAATAGGAGTGTTGGGAACATGGATAACACTGTAGCCAATCCCTTCCTTCTGTTTATACTTGATGGACAGCATCCCATACCATATGTGGCTTGGGTTTCTTCGCAGCGCAATGGCTGGATTTTATCTTTTAATTTTTATTTATTTTTTTTTTCGAGATGGAGTCTCATTCTGTCACCCAGGCTAGAGTGCAGAGGCATGATCTCGGATCACTGCAACCTCTGCCTCCCAGGTTCAAGCGATTCTCCTGCCTTAGCTTCCCAAGTAACTGGGATTATAGATGTGTGCCACCACACCCGACTAATTTTTTTTTTTTTTTTGTATTTTTAGTAGAGAGGGGGTTTCGCCACATTGGCCAGGCTGGTCTCGAACTCCTGACCTCAAGTCCTCCACCTGCCTCTGCTTCCCGAAGTGCTGGGGTTAGTTACAGGCATGAGCCACCGTGCCAGGCCTGGCTGGATTTTAAAAGCAAGCATTCCTACAGAGTGCAGCTACACAGAAGCTGTGATCACCTTTTATAGTTGACCCTTGGAAGTCACATGGTGCCATTTCCACTGCATATTTTTTCATTAAGCTGGTGCCAAAGACCCATCCAAATTCAAGGGGAAGGACATATATTTCACCTCTTCATCAGGAAGTGGCAAGGTTCTGGAAGAACATGTGAGATGAGAAGTAGTGTGATCACTTTTGAAAAATACAACCTGCCATACCACTCTATACATGCATGTGTGTGTATATATATGTATAGTAGTATGTTTGTATAATAATGTATATATTACATATCTATCTGTATGTAATATTCATACATAAGAATATATAAAACTTAAATGTTTTACAAAATAATGGAATATATAAAACTTAAGTGTTTTACAAAATAATACTTCCCTTATTACATAGGGTACACTCTGTGTCCTCTTCTATTCTTTTAAGAAAGATGATCTTTGCCAACCCACTCAGTTGATTTTCCACCACACTATTGTGTTGCGCCCTGTTCTGTTTCTTCCAGATAGCCTTGGGCAAAGGGCTGTTTCTTAGAGCGCCAGTGTCTGGGCTGTGCTCAGGGCACTACCTGACTACGTTTCTGGCCAAGCTTTATGACGTCAGCAGTTCCTGTCGCACTCCTAGTTTTTGGCTAGCAGTAAACCCAAACTTTTCTGTCTGAGAGGACCATGGAACTCACCCTCTCCCTGTCTCTGAAATCCCCTGAGGTCTTTGCATTCAAGTGCATTCAACAGTTGGTCATTAAAGCAGCAAGCTGACAGAACATCCTGGTTGATGGTATATAAACAAACCGATTGATAAGTACAGCCATCATTTCATGTTGGGGCCACACAACCCTTTAACAGCCAGTGTCTGCTGCATAGGGGACCAGCTCCTCCAGGCAGCCTGTGGGGCTGTTTCCCTTTACAGGCAGCTGTGCTATGGCCAGCCAGGGCTTCTCAGCCAGCAATGAGATAGTCCAGTCTTTTCACTCTCATGAAAAGAACAGATCCCCACCCATCTTGATTTCTGCTGGGGTCTTTCCTCTTTGTGCCATTTGGGAGCCACCTGGGGGCACATCTTTGTAAATATATGACCTGGGCTCATGTTTGTAGAGTCCTTTCTGAGCATCTAGCAAGCTGGCTCACGTGCTCAGGGACTTGGTACCAATTAAGGTATTTATTCCCACTTTTCATGTGATCGCGAAGATGTATGTCCAACACAGTGCTTTTAACTAGGTCAGAGAAAAAGCAAGTGGGAAGCAATACATTTTACAATACTTAGTGGACCTTCTTACTGGAATTACTGAATGATCAGAAAGTCTGCTTCTGATGGAGAGCCAAAGGGAGCTCTTTCAGCTCACAGCCGGGCTGTGGTGTTTGGGGAGGGAAGTGGGAAAGTGGCCGTAGAAGTACAGATGATCAAAAGCAGTACTCTTGCCCCCTGCCCTGGGAGGGGGCCTGGAATCCCTCAGGGAAGGCTTTTTTGGTGCTTTGGGTAGAGAAGCTGGAGACAGCAACTGTTGAATTTCCCCAGGCTTCATGATTTAAAGCCTATAGCCTTTTTCCATTGTTGGTCTTGCAGAGGCCTTTAATGTGCTGGGTGTGAAAGGGAGTGGAAATGAAAAGCCAGCGCATCGCACTGGGGGCCTGAGATCAGAAGGCGATGGAAAATGGAAATGTCAAGTTTGTGTTTCCACTGCTGGCCGCAAGGGCCTCAGGCGGCACCCCTCCTCCCGCCTCGGCTTTCGCATCCTTCTCACTTCCTCTTCAGCCCCCCAGTTTTCACACGGCCCAGTGACGAGTGTCACTCTGGGCTGAGTGAGGCTCACGGCTTGTCAAAAGAGGTGCTAGGACGAGAACAGAGAAGTTCAGCATAGGCTTGAGAGGCACAGAAAGGAACTGGCCTTCTAAAGACACCGCAGAGAGACTGCAAAGTGGGTTGGTTTTCCTTTTCGAACACTGAGAAGAAAAGGAGTTCAGAATTCACACGTGGTTCATAGAAAAGGCAATCTGTTCACATATGGACTCTCCTATCTCTGTGGTGCCCAGGATGCTTAGACCTGTGAGTCTTTGAACCCAGCTTGTGTTGATGTAGCTCGGGACACTGTCAGACCTTTGTGCCCAGCCAGGCTTGGAAGTGTTTGAAAAGAGAGCCATCAACACCTTTCCATCTGGGACTTGCCGTTTTTCTCTTTTGGTTGAGTCAACTTTGAAGTTTAGTAATTCCTTCCCACACTTGGTGGCCACAATGTCACGAGGCTCAGCCTGGTGTCGTGGGTCTGCTAAAGATTCCGTAGAGGCTGGAAAGGTGCCTGTCAGGGGCATCAGGAATTATGTACAAGTCTAAGGAAGCTCCAGGCATAGGAAATAGTGGGATAAACTTTGCTTTATTATCGCATGCGATAATCACATTTGTGAAATGTAGATGTCTCAAATTTATACAAACTGAATTCTGAAAAACATCAGAAAAGTTTATTACAAAGCCTTTTTTTTTTTTTTTTTTTTTTTTTTTTTTTTGAGACAAGCTTTTACTGTGTCACCCAGGCTGGAGTGCAGTGGTACAGTCACAGCTCACTAGCGTTGAACTCCTGGGCTCACGCAATCCTCCTGCCTCAATCTGCTGAGTAGCTGGGACTAGAGGTGCACACCACCATGCCGGGCTAATTTTTTGTAGCGATGAGGTTTCACCATATTGTCCAGGGTGGTTTCAAACTCCTAGGTTCAAAGGATTCACCTACCTTAGCTTCTCAAAGTGCTGGGATTACAGGCATGAGCCACTGCGCCTGGCTGACAAAGTCCTTTTTTATCATCATGTGTTTAACTCTTCACAGTTTTCTATGTCTGTTATTTCACTTGAGCCCACTTGGATTTTTGTCCATTTGGATCACAGTTATTGGATTTTTCTGGAAGTCTCTACATGCATGTTCTGTGTTCAATGGCTTGAGGTAGACAAATTATGCATGGCCTTCAGTTTTGGGAAGACTCTGTATGATCCTGATAAATGTAATTTCAAGATGATTATATCGAACTGAAAAAGGTGCATTGTGATCCTCTGTTACCTCAGTTTTGTCCTGTGAGGTCCAATCACACAAAACATGGGAACCAGTGCCAGCTTCCTTGTAGTTTACAAAAAATGCTTTGCCACGCTCATCGCAGTAACTGTGGGATATGATTATGTTTCTGCTGTACAGAGGAGAAAACTGAGGCCCAGAGAAGTTAAGTAACCTCCCCCAGGACACAGATATGAGAAAGAGATGAGACTCAAACCCCAGCCTTCTGGCACCAGGGGCATGTCCTTCCACCAATCGACACTGACAGCCGTGGCCAGAACAAGAGAAAGCTGGGCAGAAGTTGAAACCTCTGGCAAAGGGCTCCCTGTCCTCTGGCCTTGCTGGTTCTTAGCCCCTCTTCCACTCATAAGGTCTTGCACTATCCCTTGCTCAGGATTGCCTTACGATGGGCCTGGTCACTCTGCTTCCGCATCCTCAGGGGGATTGTTCCTTCTGCTTGTCCCAGGCGCTCCTGGGTGCCTTCAGAACACCAGCAGGGGATTCACTCATCTTCTCGGGGGGCAGAGGCCACTTCCCGGGGTTTTAAGGGACAGGCAATGGAAGTGAGATCCTTGAGAGACCTAAGGACAGTGAAGGAGAGGTCATAGTTACTTTCCTGGAAACAGGGTAGGTTTGTGTCTGGTTCCTGGTCCAGCTCCACTTCACTGCTTCCATTTCCCTTGTGACCCAGATGACACAGTAAGAGCTGGAGTCTGATGAATCTGGGGTTGTGTGTGGGACACCAAGCCCCATTGATGGCTGTTTCTGTGGCTTCCTGGCCCTCATGTCTTCTGTATTGTAGGACCAGGCAGTCTGGGCCTGTGGCCTGCCTAGAGGCGTGTGTGGCCTTCTTGGCCCAGAACTCCCTCTTAGGAGGCACAGCCGAGCCAGGGGAGAAGGGAGGGAGCTGGAGACTGAACCGTAGCCTGACTAACCTGCTTCTCATGTCTGCTGGCTGCCTAGAAAGCTCTGTGATGTTTGCATCTTGCATCATGTGCCCTGGAGACTTAGAGGTAGAGCTACTTCATAGTGGGCAGAAACCTAACTGGCACTCCCTGGCCTGAACCTGCTTCTGTGTGAGCAGCATGGCAGAAGACCAAACTTGTCCAACCTGCAGCCCAGCACGGCTTTGAATATGGCCCAACACAAACTCGTAAACTTTCTTAAAACATGAATTTTTTTCTTTTTGCGAGTTCTCTCTCTCTCTTTCTTTCTTTCTCCCTCTCTCTCTCCCTCTCTCTCTTTTCTTTCTCTCTTTCTTTCTTTCTTTTTTTCTTTTCTTTTCTTTTCTTTTCTCCTAGCTCATCAGCTATTATCATTATATTTTATGTGTGGCCCAGACACTTTTTTCTTCTTCCAATGTGGCCCAGGGAAGCCAAAAGATTGGACACCCCTGGCCTTGACCCTTTTCCTGAACCTCGCTGTCATCATAATTTGTCAGTGCTGCGTGGAGACTATTTTTAGTTGGCTTTCTGGGTGAGATTTGACAGAGGCCAGGGTGGGAGATGTCAGACTGTGTACACTGGTGAGGAAGCTGCATGGGATGAAGATCTTGAAGCTTTCAGATCTGAATGAGGACTGCCAAATCTGGTTTATCTCTCTGAGCAAAACCATGAAGGACTTTAACAAGCTCACAATTTTCAGATAGGTTTTTGAGCCATTTCCCAATCTTCCTAATCCTGTCTATTTTAGCTCTGGCCTGGGGAATATCAGCCCCAGGGTAGTGGCCAAGAACACAGGACACCTGGGGCCAGACTGCCTGGATTTAAGCCTGGGCTCTTCCTTTTACTAGTTCTGGGACCTGGAACAAGTGACTTAATCTTTCCGATCTCAGTTTTCTCATCTTTAGAATGGTGGCAACAATGGTAACTGACTCAACAGGTTGTGGTAAGAATTAAATGTGTTAGGCCAGGCTCAGTGGCTCATACTTGTAATCCTAGCACTTTGGAAAGCTGAGGTGGGAGAATTGCTTGAGCTCAGGAGTTTGAGACCAGCTTTGAGACCAGCCTGGGCAACAGAGGGAGACCCCATCTCGACAAAAAATAAACAAAAAATTAGCCCAGTATTGTGGCATGTGCCTGTAGTCTCAACTGCTTGGGAAGCTGAGGTGGGAGAATAGCTTGAGCCCAGGAGGTCAAGGCTGCAATGAGCCTAGATTGCACCACTGTACTCCAGTCGGGACTACAGAATGAGACCCTATCTCAAAAAAAAAAAAAAAAAAAAGAATTAAATGTGTTAATGTATATAAAGCCCGCAGAATACTGCTTGGCATATGCTAGGTGCAATATACATTTTAGAGCTGCTACAGTTACTGTTATTACTATTATAATGTTTATATGATTTGTACTCTCATGAGACGTTCTCTAGATTGGATGAATAATTCCAAATTTGTTTTTACAACCTTTGCAAAATTTCAAAATGATGCAAAAATATAAAAGGAAGACTTTTTGAAAGAAAAAAAGCCCTTGTATCAATGAAGAATAACGACTATTAATATTTTTGCATTTCTTTCTATATTCTATACATTTTTATATGCACATAGTTCTTAAAACAAAATAATTATCATACTGTTTTTCCAATTTTCTCCTTAAGAGCATGTGGATATCTTCACATGGTATAGAGTCTTCTTTGAAACCTGATTTTAATAGTTTTATGATGTTCCATTGTTTAGGATAAGTCTTAAAGTATTCTCTTTTGTTCACCTCCACGTCCAATATGTACTCGATGGGGTGTTAAGTTTGAGAGGGAACCCCTTGACATATGGCTTCTCTGTTTAAAGAGGATTTAAGATAAGCATTGATGTCATCACCGTGGTCACCATCATCGTCATCATCATCCTCCTCTAACATTTGGCAAATCTGTTAAAGAAATGAGCACACCCAGAACCAGTGCATCAGGGCTATGTGAGGGCAGCCTCCAACCCAGTGTAGAGGCAAAATTTTTGTCCACTAGACCTCAGCTCAGTGATGGAGTGGTGACTCTCTGAGCCCATTGTAATTATTTAAAGAAAGGGTGAATGACCTGGCCAGGCACAGTGGCTCACGCCTGTAATCCCAGCACTTTGGGAGGCCAAGGCGGGCGGATCTCCTGAGGTCCGGAGTTCGAGACCAGCCTGACTAACATGGAGAAATCCCGTCTCTGCTAAAAATACAAAATTAGCTGGGCGTTTTGGCACATGCCTGTAATCCCAGCTACTCAGGAGGCTGAGGCAAGAAAATCACTTGAACCTAGGAGGCAGAGGTTGTGGTAAGCCAAGATTACGCCGTTGCACACTAGCCTGGGCAAGAAGAGTGAAGCTCTGTCTCAAGAAAAAAAAAAAAGAAGAAGGAAAGGGTGAATAACGATCTGCTGAGGATGCTCCTGCTTTGGGTGGGAGGTAGATCAAAGAGGATCTCTAAGGAAGGACTCGTCTCTGAAATACTTCAAGTGAAGGAACTTCATGTAGGGTCATGTAGTGGGAAGGGGATGCCTTCCATATCAAAGTGAGCCCAGCCCCCGTTCTGCTACTGACTCACTGAATGCGCTTGGCTCAGTAACCTGCATCCTAAGCACCCTCCTCCTCTGTATGGTAAAGTGGACCTGACCACATTCTCAGGGCGACCTGTGACAGTCATGGAGAGCGGCTTGCCTCGAGCTTTGCGCATGGCAGGTGCTCAATGAACAGAACTATCATATATTTCGGAGTGTCTGTGTGAGTGTCACTGTGCATGAGTTTCATCTGTCATTGGAAGTCTGGCCTCAATGCTCGAGTGAGGAGTTTGGGTATTTATACGTTGCTTTCTGTGTGCCAGGTACTGTGTCAGGCGCATTATACACATAAATGCTCCTTGACCTAAGATGGGGTCAACATGCTAATGAACTCATTGTCAGTTAAAATATTGTTAAGTTGAAAATACATTTAATATCCCCAATAAACCCATCTTAACGTCAAAACATTGTAAATCAAACTGTTCTTAAGTAGGGGACTGTCTATATTTATCTTGAAATCTAACGCTGTCTGGGGTTTCATTCCGTTATTGTCTTTTGGAAATGAGACAGACTTTCAAAGGCATTCACTTGGTTGGTGTTCAAGAATGTGTTCAGTAACCCAGCTGCAAGGGGGTGTCTCTGCCGCCCTTGGACATGCAGCACTTTGTAAGTGCCCTGTTCATTCCTGGGCTTGCTCTTCTACCTGGAGGATGTGTGTGTAAAATGAGGTAGATGTAGGAGAAATAGCCAATTAAAGCAAGCTGGGTTTAAAATAGCTCCTTGGGTGAACCTGCTAGTCACACACATTCACACAAAGCCTACCTCGCCACACTGAATTTCCAGAATTGTCAAACCAGGCCAAGACATTCCCACCAGGGCACTTCCTGTTTCACTAAGAAACAATTCTTGCTAAGAATTCCTGCCTTCTGGTTCCCTGGAGCTTTCAGGAAAGCTTTTGTTTAAACAAAAGAACCAGCCTGCTGGTATCTGGGTGACACAGGTTTCCTACCCAGATGGAAATGATCTGAATGGACGGGGACATGGGTTTCTTTTTTCTTTCCTTTTTTACCTCTCATCCACTGAAAGCTAGTGACTTACTTGCAAAGGATTGGAGTAGAGACACTTAAAAGACATCTTGACTTTTGGGGAAGTGACTTTCTGCTTCTGTCTTGTCAAGGCATCATTTTAAATAAATTGAGTAAGCAGGAAAGTGGAGGGTGAAGGATTTGTTGAATGAGATGGAAGCTGGGGAGAAAATGGACACTCTCTGTGTGGCATCTTGGGGATGCTCAGTGTCACTTGGTGGACCCCAGTTTCCTCCACAGGGTGGATAGGGTCTCAAGCCTTCTCCGGCTATGCTGTTTTCTGCATTTGCAGAGTCAGATTGTTCTCTCCTGAGAATCCATTTGGGCAGCATGTGTTTTAGGGTTCTTTGACTCCACTTGGGGTTTTTGCAACACAACAAAACCTACAAATGAGCTTCTGGTTCATTTTGTTGTCGCCAGAACCTAAGGATTGAATGGCAGCCTTAATTGGAAAAGGGCACGATTAGAAGAAAGGGAGAGAGTGTGTGTGTATGCATGTGTTCTTGTCCTCTGTGTGTGTGTGTGTTTGTGAGTGTGTGTGTGAATGAGGGTGAACAAGGGGAGGGGACCAACCAATCCCTAGTTTTCTGAAAGCCTGTTGATGTATTTTCCTCCTTCCCTGTGGATATATTTCTCCCCCAAAGGAATTACATAGCTCGTGATTTCAGATTTTGGCTCAGTGGTGCTTTCCAGATAAAAAATCCAGCCGTTGCTTTATTCATCACAGATTGTTGTGCCTGTTTGATTTACAGCCCCCGGGAAAGGCCTTGCATGCCCGGCAAATCCTCTGCTCCCTCACTAGAGATCCTCTGTAGGCGGGATGAGCTTCCGGCCTGATCTTCTCAACAGTCCCTCCTGTGATGTTCATCCTAGTCAGGCCTTAAAACATAATGGATCCTAAACATGCTGACTGAATTACAGAAGATTTTTTTTTTCACTTGCTTCTGGGAGGGAAGGCTAATAAAGATTGCAGTGGTAGAGTGGAGAGAGTATCTGGTGGGTGGCATATGCCTTTTGTGCAGTTGTCAAATATAGAGGTTGGGATAGCATAGAAATACTGATGGTTTTTTTAAAAATATGGATGGATATCCTGCAGAACGTGTAATTTTTTAAGCTTTTCTTTTCTTTTTTTTTTTTTTTTTTCTGGAGACAGGGTTCACTTTGTCACCCAGGCTGAGTGCAGTGGTATGATCATGGCTCACCGCAACTTTGATCTCCTGGGCTCAAGTGGTCTTCCAACCTCAGCCTCCCGAGTGGCTGGGACTACCAGGAGCATGCTACCATGCCTGGCTAATATTTGTTTTTAACTTTTTATAGGGGTGGGGTCTTGCTGTGTTGCCCAGGCTGGTCTCAAACTCCTGGGCTCAAGCAGTCATGCTGCCTACACCTCCCAAAGTGCTGGGATTACAAGCATGAGCCAACATGCCTGGGCAGTTTATGTTTTACTCACATTTTTATATGCATTTGATAACACCAACAGAAAAGCAAAAGCTTCAAAAATATCCATCATATAAATGTCCCATACTCTCTTTAATTATTCAAAATAACAATGTTATATCTACCCCTTATTGAATACTCACTGTGTGCCGGGCACTGGCTAATAATTTTACATGCATTATTATTTTTAGACATCTAGGTGGTTTGTGGCTCTCCCTCGCCACTATAAATAGTGCTTAGGTGAATATCTTTGCAGATAACATTTTGTCTGATGTATGACATCCTATTTAGAGTGAATTCCTCTATGTACAACTACTGGGCATGGAATTTTAAAAAATATACTTGAAACACATCACAACCTGCTTTAGTGCCATGTTATACTCCCACACAAAGGAAGAATGTGCCTAGGCCTATGTCCTCTCGAAGACCCGAAAAAAAATCAGTGCTTTGTTGAAGTAGAGCCATTGGCCTGCTGGATAACTCCTCTTGAAGACCCGAAAAAAAATCAGTGCTTTGTTGAAGTAGAGCCATTGGCCTGCTGGATAACTAGAAGTCTCGTTAATTTAAGATAAATACCTGGCAGTGTATTCTAGAGACTTAGGAAAAAAGACGGCAGCTCTTGACTGGGTTTTCACTGGACGCATTTCTTTATTTTTATTCTTATTTTTATTTTTATTTTTATTTTTTTATTGTACTTTAAGTTCTAGGGTACATGTGCATAACGTGCAGGTTTGTTACATATGTATACTTGTGCCATGTTGGTGTGCTGCACCCATCAACTCGTCAGCACCCATCAATTCATCATTTATATCATGTATAACTCCCCAATGCAATCCCTCCCCCCTCCCCCCACCCATGATAGGCCCCAGTGTGTGATGTTCCCCTTCCCGAGTCCAAGTGATCTCATTGTTCAGTTCCCACCTATGAGTGAGAACATGAGGTGTTTGGTTTTCTCTTCTTGTGATAGTTTGCTAAGAATGATGGTTTCCAGCTGCATCCATGTCCCTACAAAGGACGCAAACTCATCCTTTTTTATGGCTGCATAGTATTCCATGTTGTATATGTGCCACATTTTCTTAATCCAGTCTGTCACAGATGGACATTTGGGTTGATTCCAAGTCTTTGCTATTGTGAATAGTGCCACAATAAACATACATGTGCATGTGTCTTTGTAGTAGAATAATTTATAATCCTTTGGGTATATACCCAGTAGTGGGATGGCTGGGTCATATTGAACAGGCAACCTACAGAATGGGAGAAAATTTTTGCAATCTACTCATCTGACAAAGGGCTAATATCCAGAATCTACAAAGAACTCAAACAAATATACAAGAAGAAAGCAAACAACCCCATCAAAAAGTGGCGAAAGGATATGAACAGACATTTCTCAAAAGAAGACATTCATACAGCCAACAGACACATGAAAAAATGCTCATCATCACTCGCCATCAGAGAAATGCAAATCAAAACCACGATGAGATACCATCTCACACCAGTTAGAACGGCAATCATTAAAAAATCAGGAAACAACAGGTGTTGGAGAGGATGTGGAGAAATAGGAACACTTTTACACTGTTGGTGGGATTGTAAACTAGTTCAACCATTATGGAAAACAGTATGGCAATTCCTCAAGGATCTAGAACTAGATGTACCATATGACACTGGATGCATTTCGAGGTACTGCACAGGAAAGGGAAAACACGTGTCTTTTGTCTCAGGGAGGTCAGGAGTTTTCAGGAGGGCTCTGGGATCCATCTCAATTGGTAACAGCTTTTCTCTTTCCCCTGCTTTTCTATTCCATTCCTGATTCCCTTAGTGTTCCACTCTCAAGCTGTCTGTATCTAGGAAGTGGGTGGGATGAGCTCTTCCTTGGAAAGATGCCCAAGAATCGGACTACGTTTGGAATTGAGAGTAGGATGCCCTCTTCCTGCTGGAAGCCGACTGCTCTTCCCTCGCCCCCGGACCCCCGCCAGGCCTCCATGTGACGTGTCCTGAGGCTTGGTTGTCACTCTTTAAAACAGGGCTGCATGGATAGATGGGAGGATATCTGTTTGGAAATGAACCTGTGTATACAAAGAAACTAGAGGGCCCAGTGGCCTTGGATTTTTCCACTACAAACTGTGTTTCCTCCATCCAGACCTCATTCAAAGGCACGGATCCCATGTGAGCCAGAAGGTATGGACTGAGCCCCTTCTCTGTGCTGGCCATTGTCCCAGACACTGGAGGGAGACAGGGCAGTGAACAGGCAGACCACGGCCTGCCTGCATGGAGCTCACACACCTTCTGGGAGGGGAGAGAGATGACTGCATCCCCTCAGCAGGGGACAAGCACACTGCCCCAGAGCTCAGCCGGCGGGCACAGGGGTGATGGGGTGAGGGGTGAGCAAAGTGCCAGCCTCCATGGGGTGGACAGAGAAGGGCTGTCTGAAGAGGGGACGTTTAAGTAGAGATTTGAAGGAAGCAAGGGAGGGAGACATGAACATTTATGGACAGCAGGTTTCAGGTGGAAGCAACAGTGAATGCACAGGGGGTGGGAGTGGGTTTGTGTGGCCCACAACGGTGAGGAGGGTGAGCTGGAAAGAAACCAGCAATGGGGAGAAGTCAGAGGAGTGGCAGCACGGGCGCTGCGGAGGAGGAAGCAGATCGTGGAGGGCCCTGCAAGCCACAGGAGTGACTTGGTGTTCTACATTAGATGTATTCAAAGCCATCGGAAGGCGGGTAGCAGGGCAGTCACAGGATCCAATGCCCTGTTTTGAGGTTGGCTGTGGCTCTGGTTTAGCCATCAGCAGGGACAGAAGCAAGGAGACCAGCAGCTACTGCCACAGCCCAGGAGAGAGAGGATGGCGGTCTCTGTGGGGAGTGAGAAGTGGCCCATTTAAGAGCACATATTGTAGGACGATCAATGTCATTTGCTTTCACTCATCCCTTGGGAGGAAATCTGTGGCCTTTAGAGGCCTCTGGCATCCTTCCTTCCCCCAGGGAAGAGTAGAAACTTTAAAAATAGTCTGTTCCCTCTTTGGAATCTTGATCTCCAGATCTCAGTCATAGTTTTTAATAATCCTTGCCTCCATCTCCTTTTGGAAAGACCTCTCAAATGGGCATGAATCTTCCACGTTCTTTCATCAACAGGAAATGCAGTGGAAGTCCAATATGGCAACCTGGACTTCAGCAAGAACCATCTGCTTCTTCTCCTCATGCCAAGCCTTCTGCTTAATGGGAGCTTGAGAAAAACACAAAGCCAGGAACCACCTGCTGGGGCTCCCAAACTCCATGGTCCGACCAGGAAACGCCGACCGGACAATTGGCAGGATACATTTGAAATCTGTTAGCTCCAGCACCTGTTTCATTTCCTTCTAGGGCTTTGCGTTATTGATTATATTAATGAAAAGGACTGACAAACATTTCTCAGTGTGGCAGGGAGGCTCTCGCTGGACCAGTGCTCGAGAGACCTTTTTTTTTATTCCAGTTCTGCCGTTGGCCAGGTGTGTGGCGACAGGCACCCATCCTTGCTGGGGCTGCTTCTTTATCTTCAACATGAGTCCCAGAGAGCTTGGTTTCTAAGATGTGTGTCAGCTTTACCATCTTACAGTTCTAAGCTAAGAGTATGAATAAGAAATGAGGAGCAGAGGTGACAGATGACACCAATACTCTGGGCTTCTGGTGATTCCTTAAAGTGGTGTCTCAGGTTCAAGTTCAGAGCAAACTCCCATGTGTCACCTTTTAGGCTTCTGCATTCATGATTTTCACAGGCTGCATAACTTGATTCATTCCGTTAAAGGAGACATGAGCAAATAGAAGGCTGAGATAAGAAAATAAGACTTCTTCATGCAAGGAGAATCATCCCTGACGGCTGCATATTCTGCAAATGGACCTAGTTTGATCAGTCATGTGTCAATCAGACCGTGTGCCCAGATTGGATTTTTGCAGCTCCAGAGGGTAATTAATGAGAATGGGACAATTCCCCATCCAAGAGGTGGTTGTTTCCTCCAGGTCCAGCCTTCATTTTTCTCTTGTCCCTTCTCCATCTTGTTATGATTTATAATCCTGCCTGTCCCCTGCAGTGGCTCCGGTGTAAGATTTTTACTAAGTAGGTTAATGGCTAGCTTCCAAAAATGACAACCTTTGTCCAGGTCTGGGACTGAGACCAGGTCAGATAAGCGTGATACCTGTTTCTCTTCTTACCTGCAAGTTAACACATTCTTTCCAGGTACAGGAGGATGACAGACCCAAGGCATTCAGCTTTAGAAAGTGCTTTTCTCCTCTCACTTTGTTTTTGTGTTCTCACTTGGACTGCTGCATATTGTTGTGAAATTCACCCATGCATTGATGACAATGGCCAAGGTTTTCCAGAATGCCTGCCGGAGTATACGTGCTCTCCATGGTGAGGCGTGGGTTAGACCCTTTCAGCTTAATCTTTTCCCAGCAGGTTCTGAACCCAGACATGCATTATTGTTTCCACAAAAATGTGGCAACTCATATTGTTATTCATGCTATGGTTGAAAGAATCCATGTTCCGGGAATTATTTTCCTGCTGTACCTATGAGAAGCCATTCCTGGGCTCAAGGCTCTGTGACTGTTTTGAGCCTGATGTTCTGCGTCTCTGCCTGACAGGCTGTGTGACGCCGTAAGAAGCCCTTTGTGCTTGGTTACACCGACTGTACTAGCAGCACTGTTGTAGTTGGTAAATAGCACTAGGACTTTGGTTCTCTAGTTTAATTCTCTGATTTTGTCCTTGGAGCTGATTTAAGTCCATTGGCTCATTTAGCAATTGTCAGGCTCTTTGAGAAAATATTTCTGGACTCAGCCATTGGAAATAGGTTAATAAAAAGTCTCCAAGCATGGAGTACTAGAGTTCTCTAGAGTACAGAATAACTTCGCATGTGCTTCTTACTGAGCACATTGTGTAGTGTTTATAGTGGTTTTAAAGAAGTTGACTAATTGATTTAATCTTGTCTTGTGCTTTGGTTAAATGATAGTTCTGATAGGGAGATGATAAGAATGATGATGATGGGATAGCTTGAGAAGCCAGTGGCAGTGTCTGAGCCGGGCTCTACCCTGGGTCCTCTTCACTCTGTCAGCAAAGCCTGACCACTTTCTTTTTCTTTATTCATTTCTCAAATCTCTACACTTTTCTCCATCCCCATCTCCATCACTCTAGTCCCCATTGCTACCATGCCTTGCCTGAATAATGCATGCACAATTTTTAGCCTAGAGCCTAGCACACAGTAAGTGCTCAATAGGAGTCGATAGGAATTTTTATTGTGAATAATTAAAGAAAGTCTGGTACATCTATATGAGATACGCTCTCCTGTTTAAAACCTTTCAGAGACTTCCTGTTACCCTTAGAATAAAATTTAAGCTTCTTACCAAGGCCTACAGACCTAGCCCCTGCCCAGCTCTTTCCCTCACCAAATGACACTATCCCTTTTGTGACGGCACAGCCGCCATACTGACTTTTTCATTTCTTGAACCCATCAAGCCACTCCTCTCCACATGGCTAGCTTCTTCTCATCGTTCCTTTTTAGCTTAAATGTCACCTCAGAGAGGCCTTCCCTGACTGTCCTATCTAAAATAAGTTCCTTCTTGTTATCCTCTGTCACAAACTACATTGGTTTCTTTTATAGCATTTTGACAACCTCAAATGATGTTTCTTTCTTTCTTTAATTGTTTTCTGGCTGTCTCCCTGTATTAGTCCATTTTCACACTGCTATAAAGAACTACTTGGGACTGGGCAATTTATAAGGGAAAGAATCCATTTATAATTGACTCACAGTTCTGCATGGCCAAGGAGGCCTCAGGAAACTTACAATCATGGTAGAAGGCAAAGGAGAAGCAAGGACCTTCTTCACAAGGCAGGAGGAGAGAGACAGCATGAAGGGGGAACAGCCAAACACTTTTAAACCATCAGATCTCATGAGAATTCACTCACTATCATGAGAATGGCATGGGGGAAACCACCCCGTTTATCCAGTCACTTCCCATCAAGTCCCTTCCTTGACACATGGAGATTACAGTTTGAGATGAGATTTGGGTGGGGACACAGAGCCAAACCATATCACTCCCCAACTAGACCCTAAATTCCTTGAGGGATGGGACCACGTTTGTCTGTTAACACTGTGTGCCGGAAACATGGTTGATGCTAGAAAAATATGTCAATGTTCGTTGAATGAATGAATGGAAAACTAGACGCCAATCTCCATAGCCATATAGATAATAATGGTGGTCAGTTAGGCGGATGGCCATCATGGCTCAAACTCTATGTGCTTTGCATTCATGATCACGTTTAACCATTTCCACATATCCATCTGATGAGTAAGTGGACCATCGAAGAGGTCAGCTTGCCCAGCTAGTGAATCCGGACACACAGAAGGTCTGCTGTCACTGGATGCTCTGTGGAACTTAACCCAAACATCCCCCTGACCCAGGACATGGGCAGATGCCTCCCCTTAAGGAAAAATGAGGGGTAGGAAGGCTTCTGAAATCTGCAGCCACCCCCAGGACTGGACTGTGCCCAGTAGCATCCACTTTTTGAGAGCTCTGTTGTATTCTGATCTGGAGTGGCCAAGGTAAGGTGGGTGGAAGAGGTGGGGATGACTCAACGACCCCTCCTTCACTCCCATAACGACAATGCCCTCCCTCAGTGGGGATGTTGATGTTGAAAGGAAGGGGGCAGAAGGGCAGGCCAACTGGAAGGCAAAGAAAGACTATGCTTTCCACAGTCAAGCATGTTCTAGAACTGTCCCCTGAGGAGCCCTGTGTGATCAAGTTCTGGAAAGAGTGGAAGAGGGGAGGGGATTGGCTTTAGGAGGACCTGAGAAAAGTTGGGTGTTGGTGCCTAGTCTGTGAGGAATATTTTAAGGGTCCTCACCACACAGGGCACGACGGCTGGGGAGGAACCTGGATATAGCAGTGAAGGATGAAGAGGGGGTCCTGCCAGCAGGTAGCTGGGTTTGTGCCCTGTTGCTAGCTGTTCTGGGATATCACGGCTGATGTGCTTTCTCATTGGTGCCTAATTCCCTTCCCTGCTCAGATACTACAGCTGCTGTACCCTGGCAGGAAAAGCAGGCCTCATTCTGTTTCTAGCCCTTGCATTTGTTGGGATTACAGTGGCCTTTACCTTGAGTCACAGTGTCTTTTGACTTATGCCATGTTCATAGGATTCTAAGGCCTCCTCCACTACCACCCAAGAAAATCTAATTTAACATGAAAATTACTTTGAGCTACATAATCTGTCTTTTGACTCAGAGTGGATATTCTGATTCCTGCCATAAACAAAAGGGAACCCCTTTAGAAGTTCAGGCCCAGGATAATAGCCAACATTTATCAAGCATTTCCAACATGCCAGGCACTGTGCTGGCATTTTTCCCAACAAGCCTATGATACGCATGCTGTTTATTTGTCTCCATTTTACAGATGGGCCTATGGAGGCACAGAGAGATCACATGAGGGACCTAGGTGGCCTTGCCAGGAATTGAACCCAAGCAGAGTAGCTCTTGGACTTGATCTCATCAACTCTGTGCTGTGCTACATGCCTGGCCAGAGATAGCTGTATTCACCCTGGGCTACCAAATGCATCACACTCCCGACCTAAGACAAACAGCTCAGCTTCTCGGCCTCTTAAGCCTCTGCTGGCTAGTTTTGTTCTGTTGGTTGGATTTGCAGGGGTCTGGCTGACTCTGCCCAGTGCTTCCAGCACTCACAGACCTGCATCACAAGCCTGGCACTCCAGCCAGTGTGACTGCACTGCCATCTCAAGTCATCTCCAAATATGCACATCTTTTCTCACCACCCACATTGCAAGATGTTTGTGTCCAGTTTCCCCATGCTACCTAGCTTGTTAGTGGGTACTTAGAAGTGGTTTAATGCCAGTTAGCCTGACTGGGGAACACAATAGTCTCTGCTGAAGAGGCCGTCTACTAATAGTAGATAAAACCTGCCTTTGACTGGTATGAGCAGGCCCTTATCTGTTTTTAGAATAAACGTGGTTTGCTTTGGCAGCTGTAAAGCAGATGGAAAGCATCGTCTGTAGAATCCAGAAACCGATTTCTGGGAGAGTCTTAGGGGCTTGGCCCTGTTACACATTCTATATTGGCCTCTAGAATCAGGCATCTCTGTGCTGCATAATTCCTAAGGTGACTGTTGTTATTATTGTAATTATTAATAATTATGTAATTATTGTTGCACCATAATTCCTAAGGTGACTGTTGCACATGACTGTGCAAGGGACAGAACCAAACTAAGCTTTGAGATTGAACCTGGTTTGCTTGCTAGAGCCTTGGGGTCTTATGCGCCAAGTTGTTTGTTTGGCTTTGCTGTGGGTTGCTTTGCACGCATGCTTGTTTGGACAAGGCAGCACAGGCTGTCCCATGGTCCAGGGGGTGGTAGCTGGTGCAGCCTTGGAGGACAGGGTCAGTGCTTGCTTCCGAGTGGTGCTTTTTTTTCCCACCTTGGCCAGGGAACGCTCATACATTCTTTTCAGGCTGCCTCACCCTTGGCTTACCTTGGGTAAGGAGAGTACAGAGCCAAACCACAGCCAGCTGGAAGTTCCCTGCCCTTCTAGAGCTGAATGCCACTGTGGGGACCATTCATTAGAGAGGATCATGTTGGTTTTTCTTGGGTCGGACCTCTTCTTTTGATTATCCTTTGGACGAGGCATGTGTGCTCATTACTTGTCGTTGTGCACGCTGACTCCAGCTGTGCTGACGTGCCTTGGTGGCAGGAGAGAAAACTGGAGGCCAATGACAGGCTGAACAACCCCTCACAAATGGGTGGCCTACTCCCCATAGTGCCAGTCCCCAGGTAGATTTTTAAGACTGGCAGGTCACCTCCGTTCTTTCTTCCTGCTACCCAGGAGAGTGTGGAAGGGTCAAGGCCCTGTGGGCAGATTCAGTGACAAATTGTGTGGCTGGTAACTGAAAAAAAGAGGGCAAAACATCAGGTGCAAGTGGCCCCTAAGTCTAGGGTGCAAGCACTCTAGGGGAACATGTAGGCAAAGGCTGACTCAATGGCAGAGCCAAGAGAGTGGGCCATCTGTCTGGGCAAAACTTCATTCCCAGTTCAGATTTCCCTGGGCCTCTCATGTATACAGTACCTGCCATTGAGACCACTTGAAAGACTGAATGATGCTGGGCAAACAGGATCGTGCTTATCATCATAGCAACACACATACTCTGAGGCAGACAGGATCCCCAAGGCCTTCTCAGATGAGCATTTGATCATAGCTTTGCTCAGAGGAGCCCCCTCCACCCCATCACTACACTTGGTCAGTACAACCTTTGTGCTTCAAAGTAGGGTGGGGAAAGCACTCAGAGCACAGGACATGCTGAGTTGTGTTAGCCCAGAAGGGAAGGCAAGAGGAGGGAGCAGAAGGCAAGCCTTTTGCCGCTTGATTTCTGCAGCTCACGCTGGTTCTCCCATCCCAGGGTTGACACCCCTGGAAAAACACTAACAACTGGAGGAAGGGAGTGGACATTAAAGGCATTTGAAATATTTCATAACTGATACCGCCAACTAGAAGTGATATTGGCTCTGCTTCCACACTGGTTGAATATCAGTTCTGCTAAAAATACCAGTCAGCCTTTGTATTCGTTTGCTAAGGCTGTTTACGCTGGGTGGATTAACAATGGAAATTTATCTTGTCATAGTTTTGGAGGCCGGAAGTTCAAGGTCAAGGTGTCAGCAGGGTTGGTTTCTCCTAAGGCCTCCCTCATTGCCTTGTAGGTGGTGTCTTCTCTGTGTCCTCACAGGGTCTTCTTTCTCTTGTGTCTGCATGCACCTGTCATCCCAGCTACTTGGGAGGCTGAGACAGGAGAATCACTTGAACCCAGGAGGCGGAGGTTGCTGTGAGCTAGTATTGCACCACTGCACTCCAGCCTGGGCGACAGAGTGAGACTCTAAAGAAAAGAAAAGAAAATGGATAACTGATGTCTTTGTGAAGGAGGCAGGCCCTGTGAATGAAGGAGGCAGGCCCTGGAGCCACAGGTTGGAGTCTACACAGCTGGCTTCTCTGTTCTCCTCTGTGTTTCAAGGTGTCCCTTTGCCTGGAGCCTTCCTTCTGTTTTTTACCCTTATTGCTGACAGTCTCATTTGTCCTATAACGCAATGACAGCATACTCAAAGGTCTGCATACATGCTGGCTATTTGCAGGAACTGGGCTCTTCCTGGTGAAAGCTCAAGTTTACCATACAATTATGTGAGGCTTCCTTGTTACTTTGAAAGCTTTCCCCGTGCCTCCAAGAAATTAAACTCTATTTTGCTGTGTGAGTAATTATGTGGCCCTTTCTTGCTGAGGCAGAGGGTGAAGGGTGAGGTGTAGGGGCAGGTAAGGTGTTGATTCTCAGCATTAGTGTAGGGAGTCAGGTCTCTCTCCTCTACCCTCCTTCTTCCTTTTTCTCCTCACTTTTTCTCCTTCCATCCAAATTGGTCAGACCTATATTGGTCTGTCCTGGGATCCCATGACACTGATTCTGAGCTTACAAATTGTTCTCTACTTTTTTTCTGCCAGCATATTGGGTAATTAATGCCCTTTCTTTCCAACTAATTGCCTTTCTTTCTTTCTTTCTTTCTTTCTTTCTTTCTTTCTTTCTTTCTTTCTTTCTCTCTCTCTCTCTTTCTTTCTTTCCTTCTTTCTCTCTCTCTCTCTTTGTTTCTTTCTTTCAGATAGAGTTTTGCTCTTGTTGCCCAGGTTGGAGTGCAATGACACTAAGCTCACTGCAACCTCTACCTCCTGGGTTCAAGTGATTCTCCTGCCCCAGCCTCCCGAGTAGCTGGGATTATAGGCATGCACCATCACCCCCGGCTAATTTTGTATTTTTAGTAGAGATGGGGTTTCGTTATGTTAGTTAGGCTAGTCTCGAACACCTGACCTCAAGTGATCCACTCACCTTGGCCTCCTAAACCTTCTTTCCAACTTTCATTGTTGTCAGGATTTACCAAGCATTAGGTAGAGCCTCCTTCCTATAAAGATGAGATAACCCATCCAAACACAGGAGCAAGCTAGCTGCGTTGCCAGAGCCAGGGCTCCCAGAACACAGATTCCAGCATAGCTCGCTATATTTATCTGAAGTTAAGGAATCTTCCCAGAGTGCCAAAGAAAACATTTTTTCATCATCTGGGGCCTTATTTCCTTCTGGTACCTGCTTTTCTGATGTCGTTTACCTCAGTTGGCCTTAGAGGGTTACCCTGCCAATTTAAAAAATAAAATAAAATAAAATAAAAAAAAACTAAAAATCTGTATCATTTTAGAAATTCAGTAGCAGATCCTATTTCAATTCACCTTCCTCCCTCCCTACCTCCTTTCTTTTCTTTTTTCTTTTCTTTTCTTTTTGTCTCTCTCTCTCTTTCTTTCTTTCTGTCGGAGACTCACTCTGGCTTTGTCACCCAGGCTGGAGTGCAGTGGCACAATCTCTGCTCACTGCGACCTCCACCTCCCTGGTTCAAGCAATTCTCCTGCCTCAGCCTCCCGAGTAGTTGGAATTACAGGCACGTGCCACCATACCCGGCTAATTTTGTATTTTTAGTAGAGAGAGGGTTTCACCATGTTTGCCAGGCTGATCTCAAACTCCTGACCTCAAAGTGATCCACCTGCCTCCACCTCCCAAAGTGCTGGGATTATAGGCGTGAGCCACCACGCTGGCCTGTGTTAATTTTTAAAAAATGAATTGTCATTTTTCTAAAAACAATGCAGTCATTCAAGATAAGTGACTATAGAAGTGAACAAATCTATCAGCCCGACTCTTCCCTTAACAAAGCCGTGTTACCCTAGAGTGCCTTCGGACATGAAATCGCTGAAGGTAGAGGGCCCCAGGCAGCAGGTGCTCTCCTGTTCATTAACTCTTTTGTTTGCTCGTGGCTGGATTTTATTTCGACCCACTGGCCTACTTTCCTGAGGTGCTGAGTTGTTCACCTGAGGTCCTCATTATCTTTTCTCCCTGCCAGGTCACATGGGGAGGTCCTTGCAGGCAGACATTTTTTACTAGAATAGCAGTCATCAGTAGAAAAGCTATTCTCACTTCACAATTAATATTTTTTAAGCAAAATATGCCCCTCCTCAAAGTTCCACTGGGAACCACAAGGAGGAACAAGGGGAAGCTTTACCCTCGATGCCCAAGATAAGGAGCTTGCTATATTGTGTGGAAAATTGAGTTAGGCAAAGCGAGACAATTGGAACTAGGTCCTGCCCTAAGAAGGAAAGGAAATTAACCTTTGCCTGCCATAGCCTGGCCCAAGGTCACATTCAATTGTGTTTTGATCAGGCAGCGGCTATTGCCTGAGCCGGAGAGAGAAGACGTCAGTTCATAAAGACTCTCTATGTGGAAGACAGAAGCTACCGTGGCCGAGCGCTCAGCCACGTTCTTCTGCAGTGTGCAGTAGGGAAGGGCACATTTCTCACATACCTTCACCAGAGTATAATTTTCTGGGAGCAAAGCCAAGTGCTCCCACCTTTGGGTGCTGACCCAAGAAGAGATATTCTATGAACTTCTGCTCTTTGGTTGGGCAATCACCGAGAGTCTGTTGGGTGGGTACCAGGAGGAGGGTGGTTGAGATGGAGTCACCCTATTTATTTCATCACCGTCTACATTAAACAAAGGGTTTGTGTTTGCAGTTCTCTCCTGAAGAAATCCAGTGGCTCAAGAAAAGCCATCTGACTGAGGCCTGTTGTAACAGTTGATCCTCTGAGCCCCATTTGATCTTAATTTTACTCCAAGTTTGCTACATAGAACCTCAAAACTGGGCAGAAGATGACGTTTGCACAAAACCCCATTCCTGCTTTTGATTCAAAGATAAGCCCTTTGAACTTGGTCATCTTAGGCAATTTTCTCAGCCATTGTAACAGGGTGTTTTGAAGACACTCCCTAGAGACATAACAAAGGGCTCTATTTTAATGTCATCCTTTATTTCAACTGTCTGGGCCATTCCGGTCAAGAAGTGCTGCTCTGTGCCAGCCTGGGAATAGGCAGCATACAGAAGGAAGTGGGGACAAAGAAAGGCGAGGAGGAAGATGTAGACTCCAAGGTCCGGGAGCTGGTAGGGATGTAAGATTCTTCATCAATAAGAAAGGTAGGAAGAGCTGAGGCTGGCTTTTCAATGCGAAAGCCAAATGGAGGGGTCATCTATTTTAAGGGTATCCTTCTTTCTTCTCTTCAGCAAATAGATCCCAAGCATACAATTTCAGCTGCAGTAACCCAGATCCAAAATAAAAAGTTCTACCTCCCATAGCAGTCCCTCTGTAAGCAGTCTGGCAGCTCTACAGTGTCTGGGATCCAGGATTCTCTATCTTGCGCCACCATCCCTAGAGTATTGTTTTTGCCTACATGGCCCAATATGGCCTCATGCTTGTCACACAGGAAAGGGGAAATGGAGGGTGCACCATGGGTAGTTTACACAGCTCTTCCATTGGGCAGAACTTAGTCACATGGCCACACTTAATGGCAAGGGAAACTGGGAAATGGAGTTTTTTATTCTTGGCAACCATGGGTCCAGCTGAAATGAGTGGTTCTGCTGCTGGAGAAGAAGGAGAGAACTGACAAGGGGAGAGGAAGGACGGCCAGAGGTCTTTATACTTGCTATCACACTGTGTACAAAATGCCAACATGGGAATAAACATAGGCAGCCAACCAGAACAGGACTGTCAAAGAAGGCTTCCCAATCACCTACTGTCAGACATTTTAAAGGCCCAGTGGATGAGAGTCCACTTTCTTAAACCCCAGTTTCAGCTGGACCTGTATTTCCCCTTCTTTGTCAGGGTAACTGAATTTGGAAGTTGAGCTTTGATGAGCTACTCTAGATCTTTGCACTTAGCATCAAGTAAGGATATGGAAAATATTCCTGGAAGCATGAATTGAAAGCAAATAGAATTCTTCTCTTCTCACTCTCAATGGTGCTCTTGCTGTCTTCTTTCTGCCCTCCCCTCCTGTCTGTTTAGGATTAAGGAGTTGTACAGTCCTAACATGAATACAGGTGCCCTTTCTGAAGCCGTGTTACCTTGTACTTGTAGAGTGCTTGCAGGCTTTGCACAAGCTGTCCTTCAGAGGGTTTCAGGTCAGGGGCCAGGGGAGGAGGGGTGGTACAGAGAGCTCTTATGTAATGTGGTAAACAAACAGCAAACGGGCGTTTCATTTTCCATTATCCAGAGAGGCATTTTATTTCCACTAGAAATGGGAGCAGACGTGAAAGCAATTAGTGTTAGTGAGTTTACAGTGATGTCCCTGGAGCCAGCAAAATCCTGGGGCCAGATGTCTGTACTTTACTGGTTCCTTGTTCCGAGAACATTCGTGGGTTCTTTCCACCCCTGCCCATCTCCACCTCCTGCCAAAAGGACCCAAAATATCACAGTTTGGAGAACATAATATTCCCTGAATAGCAGAGGCAGGAGGCCTGTTCTTTAGAGATAGAGGATGCTGCCTCAGAAGTTGAGGTGTGGAGGCCAAGAATGAAAGGAAAATCCTTGCCAGTGTCCCCAGATTCCTTCTGGCCCTGGAACCCTTCAAGCCACTGCTGAGTTGAGGCTGGGGCTTGAAAGTATCTCTCAGGAGTGGCAGTCTCTCAATCCCGTCTTTTATGCTTCTTTGTTCACTTTGTCTTCAACTCTGGCCCCATCCCACCCACGATACACACAGAGTGGGAAAGACGAAGGAGAAACAGCAGCAAAAATAGAAGCCGTGAATGTCCTCCCCTCCTCCTCTATGCTGGAATAATATGATCTAAGTTGCATTCTATCTCAAGCTTTACTATAGCCATGGTCACCAGCATGACCACCAAAGCCCTGGAATCTGCCACTTACGTGTTTTCTAATGTAGAATCTGCCACTTACGTGTTTTCTAATCTGCCACTTCCTGTGTAACCTCACATCTTCTTTCAAGGCCTCATATTGGATGATTTATCACTGGTCATCTCAATCTGTGCTGTCCCATTCAGAGCCACTAGCCACTTGTTGGCTATCAGCACTTGAGCCAGTCCATATTAAGATGTGCTATAAATATAAAACATACACTGGATTTCAAATACTTCATTTGAAAGAGAAACGTTTATACTGATTACATGTTAATACAATTTTGGATATATTGGGTTAAGGAAAATATATTATTAAAATTAATTCCACCTGTTTTTTCCCCCTTAATTAACATAGCTGTTAGAAAATTTAGAACTATGCAGGCGGCTTGTATTTGCAGCTTGTATTTTTCTCCTATTGGGAAAATACTGGTCTATGTTACCTTTTAAAATATTTTAGTGCTTTTTTTAAGTTATGGAAAATATTTAAATGACCTTTTAAAAACTTTCTAAAGCTTGAAAAGACTTCGAAAGAAAAGAAGAGGCTCTGCAAACCTTTATAAGAGGAAAGTTGGATAGCCAACAAAGAGATTTCCTAGCATTTGAGATAGAGTCTAGAAATTTAATCACCTTCAGGGACCAGGTAATGATGTAAGGTGAGATGGGGTTGAGGATAGACAACAGAGAATAGTGGGGCTTGTGGTGCACTGGGGAGAGAGGTACCCTATATAGAGGCATTGAAATTCAAAAATTTTCAAACACTGGGTGCCCCATAAAGCAATGGTGGAATTTGACCCAAAGGTGGAATTTGGCACAGAGGACTCAAGCATGTTATTCTTGGAACCTTTTAAAGCAAACTATTTTACATGGCAGATCCCATGAAAATTACTCATGCAGACAACTCAAACCAGGTTTTGTAAATGAGAATTTCCTCTTTACATCTTGAAATGACATTACCTTAAATTTTGCACCCAAGTCTGCATGCAGGCTCCACTGTGTAGTTCACATGTTCTTTTGCTAAGAGCGTGGCTAACCTTTAACCCACACCGAGTTTCTGTTCTGGGAGATGCTGGGAGAGTGCTTCCTCATTTAGTTCTTGTAACACCCTTTTGAGGCTGGTGGTATCTTCATTTTTATTGAGGCTCAAGGAAATGAAGCCACACACTTGGCCATAGCAAAAAAGTGGCAGAACTGAGGTTCAAGCTCACGTATTCCACATACTACAGTTGTAATCCAAAGGATTTACAAAACTTCATCATACACATTGTCTCATTTGGTCCTTAGAAGAATTTTATGAAAGGCAGGAACCTCAGGCAAGTTCCTCAGTCTTCCTGGCTGGCTGCAGTTTCCCTCAATTCTAAGAAGGGGCTGGACTAGATGACTGCTTGATGAGTCCACAGCTTTGTGACTTCCTAGTGCAAGAAAAGGCCAAGCCTGGGTCAGACTTGGACCCTTGGGACCCCTTAAATTGTTCCCCATCTCAGAATATTTTGCAAAGTCTTTTCCGGTAATTTTCTATGTGCATTAAAATGATAAGTCAATATTTTAGACATCACAGAAATGTATTACAAGTTTCATTTAAAATTAGGCTGATTTCAAACTATTATTGTTTACTTTTTAACTTTTAAAAATATATAAACATTCAAACATTTTGATATTAATATTTCATCTATAACTTCCCACTTTTTTCCTGCCAAAAATGCCATGTATTCACAGAGTTGTACAACCATCTCCGTAATCAATTTTAGAACATTTTATCACCCCAGAAGTAAACCATATATCTGTTAGTAATCACTCTTCCAACATCCTTCCACTGCAACCTTAGGCAACCACTAATTTTTCTGCTTGTATACATTTGCCTGTTCTAGAGATTTTATATAAATGAAACCATAAAATAAGTGGTCTTTTGTGAGACTTCTTTCACGTGTCATAATATTTTCAAGGTTCATCCATGTTGCAGCATGTATCAGTACTTCATTCCTTTTATGACTGAATGTATTTCATCCTGTAGCTATACAGTCCTGTAACAAATAATAATGTTTCAGTTAATGATGGACCATATATATAATGGCGGTCTCATAGTATTATAATTTTTAGTATACATTTTTACAGATACACAAGTACTTACCCCTGTGTTATAATTGCCTACAGTATTTAGCACAATAATGTGCTATACAGCTTTGCAGCCTAGGAGCAATAGGCTGTACCATATAGCCTAGGTATATGGTAAACACATAAAAACCTACCATCAGGCTGGGCACGGTGGCTCACGCCTGTAATCCTAGCACTTTGGGAGGCCGAGGCAGTCGGATCACCTGAGGTCAGGAGTTTGAGACCAGGCTGGCCAACATGGCAAAACCTCGTCTCTACTAAAAATACAAAAATTAGCCGGGTGTGGTGGTGCTTGCCTGTAATCCCAGCTACTCAGGAGGCTGAGGCGGGAGAATCGTTTGAACCCAGGAGGTAGAGGTTGCAGTGAGCTGAGATCGCGCCACTACACTCCAACCTGGGCGACAGAGTGAGACTCCATCTCAAAAAACAAAAAAATACACACACACAAAAAGTACAAAAAAAACAAAACAAAGCAAAAAAACCCTACCATTTAGGTTTGTGTAAGTACACTCTATAATGTTTGCACAGCAAAATCGCCTAATGATGCATTTCTCAGAACATATTCCCGTGAGAAAATGATGCATGACTGTACCACCTTTTGTTTATTTGTTCATCAGTTGGTGGACATTTGGGTTGTTTCCACCTTTTGGCTATAGTGAACAGTGCTACTATGAATATTTATGTACAAGTATTTGTTTGAGTACCTTTCTTCATTTCTTTTGGCTGTATACCTAGGATTGGCATTGCTGGGTCATATGGTCACTCTATGATTAACTTTTTGAGGAGCTGCCAGGATGTTTTTCAAAGTGGCTACACCATTGTACATTCTTATGAGCAGTGTTTGAGGGTTCCAATTACTCTACAACCATGCCAACACTTGTTATTTTCTGTCTTTTTTATTATAGTCATCCTAATGGGTATAAAGTAGCATCTTATTGTGGTTTACATTTGCATTTCCCTAAAGACTAATGATGTTGAGCATCTTTTCATATGCTTATTGGCCATTTATATGCCATCTTTGGCAAAGTGTCCATTCAGATCCTGTCTCATTTTTTATTTGAGTTGTCTTCTTCTTATTGAATTGTTAAGTTATTTACATGTTATAGATACCGTTTTTCTTCTCACATCTGTGATTTGCAAATATATTTTACCATTCAGTCGGTGGTTTTATATCTTGATGATGTCCTCTAAAGTACCGTGTTTTGTTTTGATGAAGTTCAAGTTATGTATATTATATATAGTCACTTGTCTTTTGGTATTATATCTAGAGAAAGCTTTGCCTTTTAAGCCGAGATGTCAAAGTTTTACTCCTGTGTTTCCTTTGAAGAGTTTTATAGTTTTAACATTTACATTTAGGCTTTGATCCATATTGAGATAATTTTTGCCTATGATATGAGGTAGGCCTCCAACTTCATTTTTTTGCATGTGGATAGCCACTTATTCTATAGCACCACTTGTTAAAAAAACTATTCTTTTCCCATTGAATTTTTTTGGCACTTTTGTTGAAAATCTGTTGATCATAAGATAAAATTTATTTCTGAACTCTTAATTAACTCTTCTCATTGATCTATTTGTTCATCCTTATGCCAGTAGTACACCATTGTGATTACTGTAGCTTTGAGGTAAGTTTTGAAATCATGAAGTGTAAAAGTAGTCTTTCCTGCCACTTTCAAGATGATGTTGGCTATTCTGGGATCCTAGCATTTTCATGTGAATTGTAGGACCAGCTTGTGAATTTCTACATAAAAAGCAGCTGGAATTTTGGTAGCAGTTGTTTTGACTCTGTGGGTCAATTTGGATAATATTACTGTCTTGTCAATATTGGGTTTTCTGATCCATGGACACAGGATGTCATTCCAGTTATTAAGATCTTCTTTAATTTTTTTCAAATATATATTTTAATTTTCATAGTACATATTTTACACTTCTTAAATGTATTTCTAAGTATTCTGTTTGATACTGTTGTAAATGGACTTGTTTTCTGAATTCATATTCAGATTGTTCATTTTTCTGCAAAATTTTAAAGTAAATAGTGCCCCATTATCCATAAATACTTATAGGACATTCCATCTGTAAATACCATAGCTAGAATCTCTAATTAATGAGGACTGGTTCCTTCCCTTTTTCCCTTTTTCTCTTCCCTTCCCTTTCCACTACTGGACCCATGACAATTAACAAGAATTCCGTGCTCTCATCTACTATGGGGCTCAGATTCAGATATCCTGGATTATCTATAAAATGTCTTCTCGTGGTTGGTCTTCTGGAATAGAGATCCAAACAGGCCCACACCTTATACCTGGCAATTAGACCTTTCAAGTCTCCTCCATTTTCTAAGAGCCCCTCTTTTTCCCTTTTTGTGCTTTAAGGGTTTAAATTCATATTATTCAAGTGCAATGAGTCTGTCACCTCACATAGGCTAACATCTGTAGTCAGACATCCTCCTTAAATGGATCTCAGCTCTCTCGCACCTCACTTCATAGAAATGGATTTGAAACATAGACTTATGGTCTTCATAAGGGTGTGATGCTGTTGTTGGCTCTTCAGGCACCTGTCGAGGGGAAGTAATCCTTGCTGAGGATACTGACAGAACATCATTGTTTCCTGTCCCCCCCCCCATACTTGAGAGTCAGTGACTCATAGTTATAAAGAATGATGGAGAGGACTCTTGTGCCTCTTTCTTTAATAGGGTGGAGAACCAGTCTCTCCTGCCCCACAGAACAGTTTGTCATTCAGGGCCTCCTGTGTTCCCTCACCATCTTTACTCTCTAGTTACCCGATATGGTGTTCTCTCTGGTCTCCCAAGACTCTTCCCTCGTGCTTTAAAATGTTCATCTGCATGTGAGACATAAGTCTGTGACTAGGGTCAAGGCAGAGCTTAAAAATGGAAAGATTCTCCCACTTTTATGTATTTTTCCATCGGCAGCACTTCATTCTGATGAAATGTGTGCTCTTTTGATCACTATCTGCTTCGAAGTACTCCTAAATTAAATTGTTCTCAGGAGAAGTGTGACATCCGAAATATGTTTTATTGAGTATGACCGGTCACCAACCCATCAACACAGAGGTGCCTTGGAGCTGGAGTGGGATCTTGGTGGCTCCCACTGTGGTAGCCACCAACTCTTCAAGTTGCTGGACTTTGGAGAGATGGGAAGGGTTCCTGGATAATGGAGACATATTCAGGCATCTCAGGGCAGTGGCTACTTACCAACGGATAAATAGATATCTTAACATTTATCCCACTTCCAATGTGACTGCCATTGTGTGCTGGCTGAATCCCTGCCCGGTCCTGCATGTCTTAATGTATTGGCCTGCACTATGTCTATTTTAGAGCTTTTGCCATCCAGGAAGTCTTTACTTTCTCTTCAATATATCAGGAAGCCAGAGGCCTCTTTAAAAAAAAAAATGAAATCAGTATCCCCACAGTTTTATAGATTAAAACAGCTTCTCAGTGTGACCACGTGGAGGATTTTAGGAGAAAGAAATGATGTATTGGCCTCCCCAAAAGGGAGCACCCCTCAGAGACATCAGGTCACCCTTCTCTTTCTCCCTGCTACTTTTGTTGAGGTAATTTACATGCAATAAAATGTACCTATTTTTAATGTATAGCTTTGTGAGTTTTGGTAAATGTACATACCTGTGCAATGCCACTGCAATTTCAAGATATGGAAATTTTCATCATGCCAGATAGTTGCCTGAGTTGACTTTTTGGTGCATTCTCCACCCTGCCAGCCTCAGCCTCTGTCCCAGCCCTGGTAACCACTGCTGTGCTTTCTGCCATGATAGCTCACTTTGCCTATTTCACAATTGCAGATAGATAGAGTGCCTGCGTCCTTTTGCCTCTGGCTTCTTTTCACTCCGCGTACCATTTCTGAGATTTCTCCATGTTGTTGCATGTCTCCGTAGTTCATTTTATCTTTACTGCTGAGTAGTAGTCTATTTTATGAAGGTTTCACGATTTATTTATCTATTCAGCTGCTGTTGGATGTTGAGTCGTTGCCAGTTTCCGGCAATTGTAAATACAACTGCAATGAACATTCACATTTGGTTCTTTTGTGTAGATATATATTTTTATTTCTGTCTGGTAAATTTCTAGGAGTGGAATTGCTGAGCTTTAGAGTAAGCCTTTGTTTTGCTTTATTAAGAATCTGTCTTGCTGGGCACCATGGCTTGTACCTATAATTCCAGCACTTTGGGAGTCCAATCACTTGAATCCAGGAGTTTGAGACCAGCCTGAGGAACATGGAAAAACTCTGTCTCTACACCCACCCACCACCCACCCCCCACCATCCCCAAATTAATCCAGGCATGGTGGTATGCTTCTGGAAGCTGAGGTGAGATAATCACCTGAGTCCGGGAGGTCAAGGCCGAAGTGAGCTTTGATCACGCCACTGCACTCCAGCCTGGGTGACATAGTGAGACCCTGTCTCAGAACAAAACAAAAAAACCTGTTTTCCAAAGTGGTAAAGTGCTTGTCTAGCACCTGCCTTTTAAATGCCCAGTGTTACTGTAACTGGCTTATGATTTGTGCTAGAAGAAATAACAATAATGAGTCAAATCAACTGGTGTCTGTGGAACCCTTGTCAATACAGAGCTTTCAAAAGCAGCTGAGTCCTTGGATGTCCCTCCCTACCTCCTCCTCTGGGATGCTACCTCGTGGTGGCCACTGGCTGGCCTGAGCCCTGACCTGCAGGAAAGTGGAGTCGCCATTTATTGAGAAGACCAGGAGGCTGAGCGGGCAGCAGTGAGGTGCTGATGGCTCAACAGAGCCTCTCTCTGCCTGCAGGCAGCTGGAATCCTAAATTACCTCCTTTCTGAGTCCACGAAAGCCCATTAATCAAAACTAAACACCCGATGTGAGCTCCTTGGGTGCTGCATTTGAGCACTGGGGTGCACATTCTGGGTTAAATATACAAAATAGGTGTTTAAGGACAGAGGAGCAATTTTTTTTAGAAACAATTTTTTATTCAGGTAAATTTACATACTGTGAAATAAGCAGATAGTAAGTGTATACTTTAATGAGCTTTGCTAAATACATACATTCAAATCACCACCAATCAAGATTTGGAACATTTCAAAAGGATAAACTTGAAACGGAGGTCCTACCTGGTCTTGTATAAGCATTTTCCTGATCCCTGCTAAGGAAGTGAGCCTCGTAACAGATCCAAGTTAGGTGTCTGTGAATGCTGTTAACAGTAACAACTGACTAATATGTGCAAGGCATGTACATACCTGATCTCATTTTATCCTCAGAACAGCCCTAGGAGGTAATCGTTCTCATTTCCATTTTGAAGGTGAGGAAGCTGAGGCCCAGAGCAGTCACTGATGTAGTACATAACATAATCTATGGCATAGTGCAGTAACTGACATGAAACAGCTCGTGCTGGCAGCCCCCGGAGTCAAACCCAGCAGCAGAGGCTCCAGGCTTGCCCTTTCCCCTCTACGCAGCTTCTCACACTTCCTTCTGCAATAGCAGTTTAAGGACAGGGGAAACAAGATGCATACTTTGGAAGATAGAGGGAGTATCTGGGGATGCGGCCTGTAGTCGGAAATGTCTTCTTTTAAAAATTAATGCAAAATTTGTTTTCAGTTCCAAATGTGCCAGTGTTTATTTTCATATAAAACGTGTTACACTTACAAAGGTTTGCCCCTGCCCCCATTCAAATTGTTAGTAATAGAATGTGCCAGAATAATGCCACGTGGGCTGTGTGTTATTCCTGGTATGACCACTGCAAGACACCACCATCTTCTGCTCATTCCTAAGACTGACTTGGTATTTGGCCAAATATTTGTCCCGTTCCCCACCCTGCTCTCCTGTTTTGCATCGGCTTCTAATGTGGAAGCAGGTGGAGGCAAATGTCTGCCCTCCCAGGTGGTAGCAGGGCCTTCTGTTCTCCCCAGTGGGCCAGCCCCTGGATTTTATGATGCAAGGCTGGGCCTCCACCCTTCCAGGTTATGGCAGAGGCTGCCCCAGAGATGATAGAGGGCCTAGAGGTGAAAGAGGAAGTGAAAAGTGAAGATGCAGATCACTTTCTCACGGCAGACCCCAGTCCTCAAATGGAGAGACAAGGGGCCTGAGCTGGACACTGCTTTTCATTTTGAGGGTGGCTTCACATTTGGATCTTTTTTATAGACATAGGTTTCATTTCTCTTTGGTAAATTTCTAGGAGTGGAATTGCTGGGCTTTACAGTAAGACTTTGTTTTACTTTATTAAAAATCTGTCTTGCTGGGTGCCATGGCTTGCACCTGTAATCCCAGCACTTTGGGAGGCCAAGGCAGGCCGATCAGTCCAGGAGTTCGAGACCACTGTGGGCGCCCACAGTGGGTCTGCTTCTGCTCTGGGTGCTCTTGTGCCTTCTCTGAGCACTGTCTCCAACATCTGGCCTCTCTGTGGCTCTGAAGGTGTCAATCACTGCACACCTGTGATTGCCACCACTCAGGAAGCCCTACCTTCCTCCTGGGAGGGAAATACCCCTTCCTCTGACTTGAAACATCCCCAGGTGTATGAATTTCCTTTGCTGTTGTAACAAATTGTCACAGATTTAGTGGCTTAAAACAATACAGATTATTCTCTTCACAGTTGTAGAGGCAGAAAGTCTAAACTCAGTGTGCTGGCAGGGCTGTGTTCCTGCTGGAAGCTTCTGGAAAGAATCCATACCCTTGTCTTTTCCAGCTTCTAGAAGCTGCCTTGGCTCATTACCCCTTTCTCCAGTCCCTCCAACCTCTTGCTTCCAGGGCACATCTCCTATGACCCATTCTGATCTCCTGCCTCCTTGTAAGGGCGGTATGTTTACATCCCACCCACCTGGCTAATCCAGGACAATCCTCTAGCTCATGATCCTTAACTTCATCCCACCTACAGAGTCTCTTTTGCCATTCTGTAAGAAAACATTCGCAGGCTCTGGGGATCGGGATGTTGGCATTCAGTCTGCCACACAGGGGTACTCAGAATCCTTGGTACCAACTCCTAGGAAAAGGCCACCTGCCCTGTAGGTGATGATGTTATGGGCACAGCTGTCTGTGACTCAGTGTGGCACTCACTTCAAGAGGTGCACTGGAAAGCACATGGCCCCTCAGACCCAAGTTCAAATCCTGACCCAATTGTTAGCTCTGTTGACCTGGCACGGATTAAATATGCTATCTCAGAGTCTCCATTTTCTGGTCCATAAGATAGAGGTAGAGATCTGCAGGGAAGATTGACGATAAAGCATCTAGTACTGTTGCTGGCAAACAGTAGGTGCTCAGCAAATGATGGCTATAGTTGTTTGGAGGATTTCTAGTGAGCTACATAGAAGCAGAAGTGACACTGTTTCTCAGCTTAATTTGCATGGGTAATTACATGGTTACTAAAAACAAACAAATGAAACATGTAAATGCTGTTCCCCAGGCCTCCAAATTCTAAAACCCAGAGCTACAAGTTTGGAAAGGGCAGATGACACTGACCTGCAAGGATGACATTCCTACATCCCCATCTGCCTGCCTTCTGCTCGTCCCAGGCTCAGATCCCCCGTGGAGGGCACAAAGCACAGCTAGACTAGAATTGCCCCAGTGCCCTGGACTGGGGCTACCACGGCCTGAGTGGGACTCTCAGAGGCAGGTCCTCAGCTTCTGTGCTCATGGCTGGGAACTAACTGGTGCATGGTGGAGTGGCCATAGCGTTGATGCCAAGGAAGTTTCTTCAGTGGAAACAAAGACCAGGGAACTCATAAAGCCTCTGGGTCTTTATCTCAAGTGGAAAGGGGCTAACATTTCTGACTGAGTACTCGCAGCCAGTTACTTTACATAAGTTATCTTGATTTGATCCATTAGGATATTGCTGTCTACATTTTACTGATGAGGAAGCTGGAGCACCAAGAGCTTAACTCCCTTATCTGAACTCACACAGCTAGGAAGGGGCTGGCATCTGTCCAACCAGCCTATGACACAGCAGTATCTGAATTTCTGGCTAATTTACAAATCTCTATTGTATTGCAAGAAAGGAAAAACAAGATTCCCTTATCAGAGGCAAGGCAATGATATATGAGTTTTATCGGGTGGTTTATAGGCTCTTTATCATGGATCCAGTGCCTCTTGGGAGACGGCCATGCCAAGGCTATGGCTGTCATGCTGATGGATGTGCCATTCCTTGTTTAATCCAGCCTGCCCTTCTCTCCTGAAACTTTCGCACCATTTCCCATCTAAGGGACATTGTAAGGGCATTTTTTTTCATTTTTAAATACAAATTTTAATTTTATCTATGTATTTTTGAACTGGCAGTGTAGTCACCTTGTTCAAAATTAAAATAAGCCTGGGCAACATAGCAAAGCCACGGTCTCTACAAGAAAAAAGAAAGAAACACAACCAGGCACAGTGGCTCACACCTGTAATCCCAACACTTTGAGAGGTTAAAGTGGGGGGATTCCTTGAGGCCAAGAGTTCAAGACCAGCCAGGGAAACACAGTGAGACCCTATCTCTACAAAAAATTTTAAAAATTAAGCCAGGTATGAAAGGCTGGGCATGGTGGCTCACGCCTGTAATCCCAGCAGTTTGGGAGGCCCAGGCGGGTGGATCACTTGAGACCAGGAGTTCAAGACCAGCCTGGCCAATATGGTGAAACCCCATCTCTACTAAAAATACAAAAATTAGCCAGGCATGGTGGCACGCACCTATAATCCCAGCTACTTGGGAAGCTGAGGCAGGAGAATCACTTGAACCCAGGAGGTGGAGGTTGCAGTGAGCTGAGATCGCACCACTGCACTCCAGCCTGAGTAACACAGCGAGACCGTCTCAAAAAAAAAACAAAACAAAAACAAAATTGCCAGGTATGGTAGCATGCACCTGTAGTCCCAGTTACTTGGGAGGCTGAGGCAGAAGGATTGCTTGGGCCCAGGAGTTTGCGGCTGCAGTGAGCTATGATCACCTCACTGCACTCCAGCCTGGGCAAAAGAGCAAGACCCCATCTCAAAAAAAAGAGAAAAATTCTAAGAGTACAAAAGCAGATATGCTGAAAAGCTCCTTCCATCCTTCTCGCCAAGACACCCATTCTCCTGCCCAGAGACAAGCAAAGTTATCAGTGTTCCTTCCAAGAGATATTTTACATAAATTCAAGCAAATGTATATTTATTCTTTTTTTCTGTACGGATGATAGTATACCATGCACATTCTTCTGTATCTTGCCCGTTTTTGTCTAACTTGTTATATAATACATGAAGAACTTTCTCATTTTTTCATGTGAAGCACAAATTTTATATAAAATCATGAAAAAGATAATGTGTGACTAAGAACAAGGTGCATGCTTTTAAATGACTCTGCTTATCAGTTAGCTAACTAGCACAATAACTACACATTATTTAAGAAATTGGCCAAGGAAAATAATGTACTATTTTGTAGAATCCATATCAATTGAATAGGCAACAACTCCCTCTCCAAAAAAAAAAAAAAAAAAAGTTGTTTGTAATCAGTGATTTTTTTAAAAAATTAAAAACTCAAGCACTGGTTGGCACTATTGAAAAGAAATGTTTCAGCAAGTTTTGTTATCACCAGATTTGAGCAATGAGAGGAGGATCTGCTTTCAGGAACCCCTGTTATGGTACCCTGATGGAGAGCTCTACAGGAGCTGCCCTGTTGCTGTGACTACAGGGTCTCTCTGGACTGGCTGGCCCATGGTCCTTTCTACAAGGATGGCAAGCAGGGGAAGGGGCATGACCACAAAGGCTTCTGTCACATCTTCTCACTTCTTTTCTTTTCCTTTCTTTTCCTTTCCTTTCCTTTCCTTTCCTTTCCTTTCCTTTCCTTTCCTT
>NC_045438.1:154977527-155039101 GCF_002776525.5 Piliocolobus tephrosceles
TTTCCTTTCCTTTCCTTTCCTTTCCTTTCCTTTCCTTTCCTTTCCTTTCCCTCTCTCCCTCCCTTCCTCCTTCTCTCTTTCTTTCTTTCTTTCTTTCTTTCTTTCTTTCTTTCTTTCTTTCTTTCTTTCTTTCTTTCTTTCTTTCTTTCTCTCTCTCTCTCTCTCTCTCTCTCTCTTTCTTTCTTTCTTTCTTTCTTTCTTTCTTTCTTTCTTTCTTTCTTTCTTTCTTTCTTTCTTTCTGTTGTTTTTGAGATAGGGTCTCGCTCTGTTACTCAAGCTAGAGTGCAGTGGGCGATGCAACCTCCGTCTCCCAGGTTCAAGTGATTCTCCTCCCTCAGCCTCCTGAGTAGCTGGGATTACAGGCATGCACTAGCACGCCCAGCTAATTTTTATATTTTTAGTAGAAACAGAGTTTCACCATGTTGCCCAGGCTGGTCTTGAAATCCTGACCTCAAGTAATCCACCCACCTCAGCCTCCCAGAGTGCTGGGATTACAGGCATGAGTCACCACACCCAGCCCTTTTTCTTTTTTAGATAAGATCTCGCTCTGTTGCCCAGGGTGGAATGCAGTGGCACAGTCATAGTTCACTGCAACCTTGAAGTCCTGGGCTTAAGCAATCCTCCTGCCTCAGCCTCCCAAGAGGCTGGGGTTACAGGCACATGCCACAATGCCTGGCTAATTTTTATTTTATTTTATTTTATTTTTTTTTGTAGGGACAGCATCTTGCTATGTTGCCCAGGCTTGACTCAAACTCCTGGCCTCAAGCGATCCTCTCACCTTGTCCTCTCAAAATGCTGGGATTATAGGTGCGAGCCATTGCACCTAGCCCTTCTTACTTTTCTTCTTCTCTAGAAATCTTCCTGACTTCTTTGTTCTATCTACCTGGCTCATCTGCTTACCCCCTCTTTCCCAATATGAAATGACAAGAGTCAGTTATCTGAGAGGATCAGCAGCAGCAGCTACAGCAGCTACAGGCCAGCTCCGGCAGCTCCATCAGGGTATAGCAACAGGGTCTGCTGAAGACAGTCTCCTCGTCTCTCATTTCTCCAGTGTGGTGATACAAAAACTTGCTGAAATATTTGAAATACCAAAACCCTTTTCAGTACTGCCAACCAGTGCTTGAGTTTTTAAATTAAAAAGAGATAATAAAAACAGCTTTTTATTTTTTGGTGGGGGAGTTGTTACCTATTCAAAACACGCTGACCAGAGGAAACAGGTTTTCTGGGTTTTTTTGTTTGTTTGTTTTTTGGGACAGGGTCTGGCTCTTTCACCCAGGCTGGAGTGCAGTGCAACCTCAGCCTCCCGCACTCAAGTGATTCTCCCGTCTCAGCCTCCCAAGTAGCTGGGACCACAGGTGCACACCATCACACCTGGCTAATTTTTATATTTTGTTAGTAGAGGTGCCATCTTGCTATGTCACCCAAGCTGGTCTTGAACTGCTGGGCCAAGGGATCCATCCACCTCAGCCTCCCGAGCTGGGATTACAGGCATGAGCCAACCGCACCCAGCCTAGGAAGCAGCTCTTAGTGCGGCAAGAGGAATCGGGCTGTCTCGTTGTGTCCACCAGAGTAGTCCCTGGTCTACAAATTTCAGAACCTTGAGTAGTTCCCTGCTATGCCATGGGCAGGCCTTTTCACCAACTGTCTACTACAAGTAACTGTTTATCAACTGTTTTAAAGAAATAACCCACAACAGCCATTGGTAACAACAACATTATGACCATCGGTAGAACTGATTGAACATGGACTATGTCCCAGACTCTGTGCTAAGCTCTCAGGATGGTTCTCACCATTCCAATGAAGTTGGTACCCTTATTATCCCCATTTAACAGATGAGGAAATTGAGGATTAGGGAAATTAAGTTACTTGTCCAAATACGTGGTAGAGCTTTGAGGTCAGACTCAGCCCTTGGTCTGGCTCCCCTGCTGGCATCCTTTCCCAGTATTCTCTACTGAAGCTTTCTTTTTTCTTTTTGAAAAGAAAAAAAGGAGTTGTTACCTATTCCATTAATATGGACTCTACAAAACAGTACATTGTTTTCCTTGGCTAATTTCTTTTTTTTTTTTTTTTTTGAGATGGAGTCTCACTCTTTCACCCAGGCTGAAGTGCAGTGGCACAATCTCGGCTCACTGCAACCTCCACCTCCCGGGTTCAAGCGATTCTCCTGCCTCAGCCTCCCGAGTAACTGGGATTATGGGCACCCACCACCACTCCTAGATTATTTTTGTATTTTTAGTAGAGACGGGGTTTTACCATGTTGGCCAGGCTAGTTTTGAATGGCCAGTTCCTTAAATAATGTATAGTTATTTTGCTAGCTAGCTAGCACCTTCAGATAGTTCCAGCCAGGATTACTGGAATTGAAGTCCATTTCTCACCTTCTGCTTTCACCCAAACAAAAAAGTCTAATGTTCACCATCCACTGTGAAATAACCAATCATATCCTTGAAAATCTTAATTAAGTGTCCTGTGAAACTTTCCTTCTCTGGGCTTGTTTCTTCCTTTCCCTGTTATGCTAACTTCAAGCAACAAAGGTTTATTGAAGATGGTCATTGTGCTGGGCCAGTGGGGGACACCAAGAAGTACGTATGATTCCTGGTTGTGCTCAAGGGTTTCAGCAGCTGGTTAAAAAGAGCTGAGCTAGCGTTTATTCGGCACTTCCTGTGCCAGTCACTGTGCTAAGTAGCCTGCATGCGTTGCCTCATGTAATCTCACAGCAACCTTTTGAGATAAATACTCTTATTTTCCTTCCTTCCTTCTTTCCTTCCTTCCTTCCTTCCTCTCTTCCTCCCTTTCTCCCTCCCTTCCTTCCTTTTTTTTTTTTTTTTTTTTTTTTTTTTTGACAGGGTCTCACTGTGTCACCAGGCTGGAGTATAGTGGTGCTAGCACGGCTCACTACACACTACAGCCTCAAACTCCTAGGCTGAAGCAATCCTCTTGCCTCGGCCTCCCTAGTCACTGGACTACAGGCATACACCACCACATCTGGCTAATTTTTTAATTTTTTGGTAGAGATGAGGTTTCGCTGTGTTGCCCAGGTTGGTCTCAAACTCCTGGGCTCAAGGAATCCTCCCAGCTCAGCTTCCAGAGCTGCTAGGACTACAGGTGCATGCCACAGCACCTGGCTATGTTTTGTATTTTTGTAGAGACAGGATCTCACTGTGTTGCCCAAGTGGGTCTCAAACTCCTGGGTTCAAGTGATCCTCCAGCCTCGGCCTCCCAAAGTATTGGGATTACAGGACTGAGCCACCATGCCTAGCCCCTATTTTATATAAACAACAACAACAACAAAATGGAAGCCCGGAAGGTTTGGAGGAACTACCGCACTTTAATAGAGTTCACAAGTAGTTGGGGACCTCAATATTCCACAGGAAAATATGCCTAAGAATTCCAGATGTCATATGATTAAGGCTCGGAAAGTCATAACTGGATCAGGCAGCAAGCATTAGAGAAGGAGAGATAACCCAAGGCTTAGGGTCCTCACGGGGGGGATGTCCCAGAGGAGGTGGGACTTAAGTTGGACCTTGGAGAAGAGTGGCACAATGGGGACTAGAGAGGCAGGGAGCAAAGGAGGAAAGATGGGAATGTGCATGGGGGGCTGAACCTGTTTGAACTTGATGGCTGAGTGGAGGAAATGCAGGGGGCCCTTTTGGAGAGGTAAATCATGGTTGACACAGGAAAGTAAACACTGCATATCATGGGCAATGGCAAAGATTAAGTTCTAAACAGGAGGTGTGTGTGTGTGTGTGTGTGTGTGTGTGTGTGTCAGTATTTGGAAAAGATTAATAATATGGTAGTTTGGAAAGGGGTGTTAGTTTTTTTTTTATTATTATACTTTAAGTTCTAGGGTAGGTGTGCAGAATGTGCAGGTTTGTTACATAGGTATATGTGTGCCATGTTGGTTTGCTGCACCCATTAACTCATCATTTACACTAGGTATTTCTCCTAATGCTTTCCCTCTCCCAGCCCCCTACCCCCCAACAGGCCCCAGTGTGTAATGTTCCCTGCCCTGTGTCCATGTGGTCTCATTGTTCAACTCTCACCTATGAGTGAGATCATGTGGTGTGTGGTTTTCTGTCCTTGTGATAGTTTGCTGAGAATGATGGTTTTCAGCTTCATCTATGTCCTTGCAAAGGACATGAACTCATCCTTTTTTATGGCTGCATAGTATTCCATGGTGTATATGTGCCACATTTTCTTAATCCAGTCTATCATTGATGGACATTTGGGTTGGTTCCAAGACCTTGCTATTGTGAATAGTGCCTCAATAAACATATGTATGCATGTGTCTTTATAGTAGCATGATTTATAATCCTTTGGGTATATATCCTATAATGGGTTCACTGGATCAGATGGTTTTTCTAGTTCTAGATCCTTGAGGAATTGCCACACTGTCTTCCACAATGGTTGAACTAATTTACACTCCCACTAACAGTGTAAAAGTGTTCCTGTTTCTCCACATCCTCTCCAGCATTTGTTGTTTCCTGACTTTTTTTTTTTTTTTTTTATTTTTTGAGACGGAGTCTTGCTCTGTCGCCCAGGCTGGAGTGCAGTGTCTGGATCTCAGCTCACCGCAAGCTCCGCCTCCCGGTTTTACACCATTCTCCTGCCTCAGCCTCCCGAGTAGCTGGGACTACAGGCGCCCGCCACCTCACCTGGCTTTTTTTTTTTTTTGGTATTTTTTAGTAGAGACAGGGTTTCACGGTGTTAGCCAGGATGGTCTCAATCTCCTGACCTCGTGATCTGCCGGTCTCGGCCTCCCAATGTTTCCTGACTTTTTAATGATTGCCATTCTAACTGGTGTGAGATGGTATCTCGTTGTTGTTTTGATTTGCATTTCTCTGATGGCCAGTGATGACAAGCATTTTTTCATGTGTCTGTTGGCTGTATGAATGTCTCTTTTGAGGAATGGTACCAGCTCCTCTTTGTACCTCTGGTAGAATTCAGCTGTGAATCTGTCTTGTCCTGGACTTTTTTTGGTTGGTAGGTTATTAATTATTGCCTCAATTTCAGAACCTATTATTGATCTATTCAGAGATTCTACTTCTTCCTGATTTAGTCTTGGGAGGGTGTATATGTCCAAGAATTTATCCATTTCCTCTAGGGTTTTTTTTTTTTTTTTTGAGAGGACTTTTCACCCTTGTTGCCCAGGCTGGAGTGCAATGGTACGGTCTCTGCTCACTGCAGCCTCCGCCTCCAGGGTTCAAGCAATGCTCTTGCCTCAGCCTCCGGAGTAGCTGGGATCACAGGCATGCACCACCATGGCTGGCTAATTTTGTATTTTTAGTAGAGACGGGGATTCTCCATGTTAGTCAGGCTGGTCTCGAACTCCCAACCTCAGGTGATCCGCTTGCCTCGGCCTCCGTTTGAATTTGGGAACGGGCTATTTGCATGCCTGGGTGCTAAGATTTTTCCTGAGCGGCTTACGGACACATCTCACTTCTACTCATTCAGCTTTAAGGTGTGTGTGCAATGGGGTGTGGGGGGTGGGTGGCACCCGCTCCCCAACATGTTCTTAAGGTGCTTTCACATCCCCACCTTTCTTGAACTGTAGCTTCTAGAATTGCTAGGAGTTCTAGATATAGAATGCTATTCTCCCTTGAGGCCATGTGCAGGCCCAGCTGGTGGGACCACGGATAGCCCTAACTTAGCATCAAAACCTTGCTGGCCCTCCTGGCCCTTCTCTGCTCTCATGACCCTGAAACAAATGCAGATTGACCATTTAGTTAACAAGGCGGCATTATATGGAGAATAGATATCATGGGATGTTATACTTGGAAGGACCCTATAGAACATCCAGTCCAATCACTCTCTGCCTTTTTCTCACGAGCATTCTCTGCAACATTCCCTTGACTATGAAAAGGAATGGTCAGATCATGTGGGCATTGCTCTATGTTGCTGCTTGGATGCTCATGTAAACATTAATGGCTCTGACAAGTATTAATACTGTGCTGCATTAGAAGAACCTCTTCCATGTGGGAAAGCTGCTTGCAATTCAATTTCTTGTGTGCATGCCTATGTAGCTGAGTGTTTGAAATGGCTTCAGAAACTACCAAAACAGGCACACAGAAGCACACCTATGAGGCGAAGGTATTGTTGGTCTAATCATCTATGCTGGGACTGTGAGAAATGAGATGGAGGCTGGTAATGGGGATGGAATGCAGAATTGATGCTTTTTAACATTTTTCACCAGCATTTCCCAAACTTCTTGACCCTAGCTTCTGTTTTTTTACGCATGGCACCATCTTGAACCCCCTGTAGGGCTGGTGTTCCTCAGAAATGCTTCGGAACAGCTGTTGTAGTCCCGTCCCCTTGCTTTGTCAATAAGGAAATGGAGCCCAAGACCACACAGATGGTGGCTGAGTCAGGCCTGGGAAATGGGACCAGGGGTGCACATGAAGTCTACACCTGCCAGATGCCCATATATGCTGATTATTCAGCCTCTGAAAGTGAAAATGTGTGTTGAGGTGAGCACCACCCATTGAAAGCCCCCAGGAAGAATGGCAGAGCTTTGTGCCATGCTGTTGGGGAGCAGAGCTCTGTGGGCAGCTGAGCTCTGTGGGCAGCTGGTGCTCACTGGCATGGGAGCCAATGACGGCTGGGAAAAAGAGAATCTGCCCCAAACTCTAGCCCACCTGCCTGCCCAGGCAAGTGGCACTTCTGCTGACTCTGGCTGCTGGCAGGGACAGTCGCTTGTCCCCCGAGGTGCGCGAGATTCCTCCACAGTCAGGCCAGGTGCTACCTGGAGTCAGCTTTCACCCATGCGGCATGTATCCAGTGCACAGGTATATCAGTTTGCTTGCTTATGTATGAGAAGGGGAATTTGGACCTGATGGATAGGAGGCTCCTTAGAACAACTCGACATCGTGATCCTTTAGAATCTAGAAATACAAGGGGAACCAAGGATTCTGAACACAGAGGCTGTTGTTTTAAAAAAATAAAGTAATTCGGGAAGCTGAAGCAGGAGAATTGCTTGAACCTGGGAGGCAGAAGTTGTGGTGAACCTAGATCACGTCATCGTACTCCAGCCTGGGTGACAAGAGCAAAACTCCGTCTCAAAAAAAAAAAAAAAAAAAAAAAGGGAGTTACCCAAACTCCCTGGCCTGGGGCAAAGGGCATGGAGTCTTATAAGCTGGTGATTGAGGGAAAGACTAAGGGAATCTAAAGGAGAAGAGAATTGCATAGACCTGAGTACTTTTTCTGTGCTGAGTACTTTTTCTGTAGAGCAGAGGGAACTGGAGGGGAATAATTCAGTGGCTTTATCCTTAGAAGTTGGGATTTAATGTACTCTATAAGTGCTTTGACTTCCACAGAGTACATTCTGTGGACTTTAAGCCCTTGAAGAAGGCGGGTAGCTTTGTTTTAGTCACTGTGTTTTACCTATACCTCACTTATACTCTATTTAAATAAATACTTACATTTCTTTTTATTCTTCAAATAGAAATTAATCTGCATACAAAAGTTGCTCGATGAGCTAACAGAATAATTTGGCAAGTTCTACTCATAAAACCCTTGAAGATTCGCTCGTCTTGCTGCACTGAGAAAGCAGAAAAATGATTCTGTGGTTTTCTTCCCTTGTCTAGCAAAAATACAGGACAAGAGTTCTCTTTGGACCCACATTCCTATCTTCTGTCCCCAGCACAGCCGCTTGTTGCAGATTGGTTGGTCTTTAAGAGAGGCTCCCACCATAACCATTTGCCAATGTTGAACGACAGTTCCATTAACTGTGTCACATGGTTCCCAATGGCACTTTTATATTATGGATGTCATCTTGCAGTTTAGTAGGACCAGAGCTCCATGGGAGCAAGTACCTGGGTGGAATCTCTCCTGCCTGTCCTGTCTTGAGATACCTACACAGAAGGCTGGCACATGCCCAAGATTAGACTATCAACCTCACACCGGACACACACCTCCTCTGCTGGCCCCAGTATTGGATGGCAGTGGCTGCCAAGCAACCAGGTTATCTGCACTCTCCTGGTCGGTGAGCAGATACAGAAGACAGGCCTGCAACTCTCATTGGCAGGGTCCAGTTGTGAGATACCCCAGGGGGCTGGAACTTGAACTCTGCTGCCACCAGCTAATCTTCCCCTGTGATCTAAGGGCCTCTGCCTTCTGGATCTGTAAGTCTGCCTTTTGAGACTGGAAATAACCATCTAAATAGATGAAATGATAATAGATTCAAGCTTCAATAAAACGGAGCCTCAACCTCATGGGCAAGGAAGTCTCCTAAATCCAGAGGAGTTTAAACTGATTTATAACTAAATTTTCTATGTTTATTTGTATGCAAAAACCCATTAAGAGGCCATTGATTATTTTACAGTGCATCAGAGAGCTCAGAAAAATGGATTTATTCTCGAGGTCAGAAAGGCACTGTGCGCATCTCTGCCACGCAGCCTGTGGAACCGGTGAGTTAGTTTGTCAGTGGTCTCCCTGTAATCGCTCACACCTCACTGTGCTGCTGTGGATCACTGAGGGCCCCTCATGCACACATTCTACAGTAAATCATCAACGAGTACTAACAAGTCTCTACAGCAAGTGAAGTATGCTGAGGAAAAACCAAAGTATTGACCAGTATGAGAAGGCTCCTGCCTTTCAGGAACTTATAATTATGGTTGGGAGTAGGAGGACGCGGACATTCTGGAATAGACGTGCCCAAACATTCTCCATGCACGGTGCCTTTAACATCTCAGTAATTTTTTTCATGGTACTCCTAGGCCAAAAGACAGACTTCACAAGTTCATAGAGTAAGTGACTAAGTCCAAATAATAAGTATTAATCCTAAAAACTTAGGAGGTGCTTTAAAAAATAACTCATAAATCGAAAGAGTAAAGATATTTTTATTTTAGTTTAGGTTAGTTTTTGAGATGGAGTCTCACTCTGTCGCCCAGGCTGAAGTGAAGTGGCGCAATCTCAGCTCACTGCAACCTCCACCCCCGGGTTCAAGTGACTCTCCTGCCTTAGCCTCCTGAGTAGCTGGGAATTTATAGGCGCCTGCCAACATACCTGGCTAATTTTTGTATTTTTAGTAGAGACGGGGTTTCACCATGTTGGCCAGGCTGCTTTTGAACTCCCGACCTCAGGTAATCTACCTGTCTTGGCCTCCCAAAGTGTTAGGATTTACAGATGTGAGCCACTGCAGCCTACCAATATTTTTATTTTATTCTTAATCACAGTGTTAATGGTGTTAAAAGATAAACGTAGGCTCATTAACATTTTAAAGCGCTTACTTAAACATTCAGCAATTCGTGAATGAATCCAGCAGTACCAGACCAAAAGTGGTTCAGTGCTCCACCCAGGGGTGTGAAGAAGCAAGTCAAAGAAAACATTTGATTGGTTAAAGTGGAAAGTCCCTATTAGATGTCAGTTGGCATTTCTAATTGGTTAAGCTTAAGTTTCATTTTACTGTTTACATAGGGTTGAGTTTTGATTTGCTTACGTAGGAACCCAAGATGAGAGCCATCTCAGCCTAATGGCCTTCCCATTAATTATTTTGACAATGAGATATGTATGCCTGTGGGGCACTGCACAACTTCTCAAACTTGGAATCGGATAGAACTCTGCCACCCACAGTTCCATCCCACATCTTGATTTTTTCCTGGTGTGTGTTTGTTCTAATCACAGCAACTGCCAAAAACTCAGCTTCACAGAGATAGGCTGTCACTGAAAGGAATCCCATGCAACCAGTGTTGAAACTGTGAACTTTCTCCAGTTAGCAGTTCCTGCAGTATCCAATAGATGTCAAGTAACAGAATGTTTCCCTCTAAATTTTAAAACACACCGCAGTTACCCTGAGTTCACCATGGGACCCCTGGATGCCTTAGGTTGGGAACCATGGTTCTAAAGCACGGAAACTAGTTGTGGAACATACAAGATTTGATGGCAACCTGGGTGACCCCCCATCTCTTCTCCAGTAGGCTCTTAATAAATGTTTGTGGGATTACAAAGGAATCTAAATCATTCTGTTACAAAGATACGTGCACACATATGTTCATTGCAGCACTGTTCACAGTGGCAAAGACATGGAATCAACCCAAATACCCATCAAAGATAAACTAGATAAAGAAAATGTGGTACATGTACACCATGGAATACTCTGCAGCCATAAAAAGGAATGAGATCATGTCCTTTGCAGGGACATGGTTGGAGCTGGAAGCCATTATCCTCAGCAAACTAACACAGGAACAGAAAACCAAACACCGCATGTTTTCACTTACAAGTGGGAGCTGAACAATGAGAACACATGGACACAGGAAGGGGAACAACACACACTGGGGCCTGTTGGGGAGTAGGGTTTGAGGAGGGAGAGCATTAGAAAAAATAGCTAATGCATGCTGGGCTTAATAGCTAGGTGCTGGGTTGATAGGTTCAGAAACCACCATGGCACACATTTACCTATGTAACAAACCTGCACATCCTGCACATGTACCCTGGAACTTAAAATAAAAAAATTTTTTTAAAGTCTATAGGGTTGAGTGGTTACATGAAAATCCACATTTCCAACTTGTATTAGTCTGTTCTCACACTGCTAATAAAGACATACCTGAGACTGGGTAATTTATAAAGGAAAGAGGTTTATTGACTCACAGTATCACATGGCTGGCGAGACCTCACAATCATGGTGGAAGGTGAAGGAGAAGCAAAGTCACATCTTACATGGTGGCAGGCAAGAGAGTGAGTGCAGGGGAACTCCTCTTTATAAAACCATCAGATCTCATGAGATTTATTCACTATCACGAGAACAGCACAGAAAAGAACCACCCCCATGATTCAATGACGTCGCACCAGGTCCCTCCCATGATACCTGGCAATTATGGGAGCTACAATTCAAGATGAGATTTGGGTGGGGACACAGCCAGATCATATCACAACTTGATTTCTTTGCCATCACATTTGACTGGCTGCCAGATTGCATTCAATATTGTAATATAATCAAGATGAGCACAGATACACAGAGCCAGAGTGTGGGGGTTTGGATCCTGGCTCAACCACTTACTAGGATGTGAACTTGGGCCTTGACTCTTGAGGGTTTGGCTTTGTTTGTGAAATGGGAATGACAATAACCTCTTCAGGTTTTGGGAGGATTCAGTGAGATGATTCCTACAAAGCACTTTGCAGGTACTTGGTGGTAGTAACTGCTTCCATCAGTAAGTGTGTGTGTGTGTGTGTGTGTGTGTGTGTGTGTGTGTGTGTTTCTCTTACTCCAGGGGGCATTTTTAGACTTCAGTGTGATTGAGTATGGTGACCTGTCTCAGGAGGAGGTGTTCATGAGAGGAGGGTGGTTGAGGGCTGATGGGGAGAAGGAGGGGAGGGGATAAATCACCTGTCCATGCCCCTTCCCACTGGAGCACAAAGCAAGCCACACCTGGGCTTCTGTCCTTGTTCTCTGCATCTGACAGACCTTTAGGGCATTACTGTGTCTGAGACATCTAGACATCTCCCACATGCTCCACCCAAGTCCTGTGCAAGTGTGATGAGTGGCTGATTGTCCAGGAGCCCCAGGCCAGACTTGTTCCAGCATTATGTCCATGCAGAACCCTTTCCTGGGAATCAGTGAGTCCTTTCCATATGGAAGCATCCCCAGGATGTACAAGGGAACCTTTTCAGCTCTGCTGGGACCCTTTACTCAGGGGCTGGAGACTTTATTGCCTGTATCCTGGCCTCTTCTAGGGCCTCACGTTATTAAGTGGAAGAGAAAGTATGAAAACTTAACTCGTAGCCCATTTTCTTGTCTGTAAAATGGGGCTTCTGCCACCTGACATCCCCAGGCAGGCTGTGGGCTTCCAGATTTTCAGATTTTGAACGAGTGTTGCTGGGGCCGACACAGATGCAGGTGCGCCCGGTTTTCTGGGCGTTCTTGCCAACTAGGTTTCTGTCTTCAAAAACAGTCTGCATTATTTTTGCATATTGTTACAAAAGAAAACAAAGCACCAGGACTCAGCCCAGCCAGCCCCCGGGGCAGCGTGACTGCTCTCCACCCCCAGGAGTGACCAGTTTCAGCCTTTCAGCCTTGGATGGTTGGGCTTGTTGACACTCCCATGTCGTTCAGCTCAGCGGTAGTCATGGGGTCCCTAGGTGAAACATTAAGCACTATCCCTTGGAGATAAGAGGTTGTAGGAGGGAAGAAATCTGCTGGCTTCTGGGCTGCAGGAGGAAAGCTTGGCTCTCTGGGATCAGATGCTTTGTAAACATTCCGTTACACTCCCCACTTCTGTGTCTCGCCTTGCCCATTTCTGAGGTTTCTGAGCTCTGTTGATAAGACTAATTTCCCAGCGATCCTCAGCCTAGTGAGGATGGTAGCATAACCTATGAAAATATCAGCTTGCAACCAAGAGTGAGGTTTTGTGATTTGGAAAGAGGAGTTTTAATCTGCAGCCTTCCATATAGCTAGCTAAGCCTTCCTTATTTCCTAGGAGCAGTTAATAATGTGTGCAACTAAGTGCTCAGGCAACCTCTACCCTCCATTTTTCCAGCCTTGACTCCCTTTGGCCACCCCAGCCAGCCAGCAATGCCAACACAGGTCTCCACCAGGGGTGTCTGTATGGCATAAATTGAACTTGACATTTGTTAAGCTGCTCCCGCCAGCACCCCATCATGATATTCACGTGGGCAGATCTGAGGGCTGCAGTTTTGCATTTTGTTTTCATTCATAAGAGCATCTGCCCAGGGATCCCTGGCAGAGAGTGCTACAGTAAGTATATTCTTTGGTTGTATTTGTAATTACATCTCAGTAGTAACTTTCTTCTTGCGGTAGGCCTATTTCTTCCAGCAAACTTTCCCGTACACTGTTCATTTCATACTGTCAGCAGTCTTAACAAAGCTGGCAGGACCAGATATCAGTTCTCTTTCACAGACGGTTTTTGCACATGGAATGAGTGGCAAAGCCAGATCTGGAACCCACGTAGCTTTCGAGTCTGTATCTTTCCCACCCCCTATGCTGCCACGCACTTACCTCCCTGCCACCAACTTGTTTTTAATTCTTGCAGCTCTAAGAGCTGACCTGTGCAGGTTTTATTTGGGTCTGTTATTGACTTGAGCAGACATTTATAAGCACTTTTCATGGGTCAGGACAGTGCCCATCTGTCCTTTCATCCTCAAAGCAGCCTTTTGAAGAAGGCGTTATTATTCCAATTTTATAGGTAAGTGCACTAAGCTTCTTTGGGTCACATGGCTTGCAAATGCCAGGTGAGGATTTCAATCCACATCCCCTGACCCTCATTTCACTTCCTGTCTGACAAATCACACTAGATCTTGGGCTGCTTTATTAATAGGCACTCAGAGCTTCCTCCGTGTCCAAATCAATCTTTTCAGAAAGGGGTCCAGAAAGCTTGGAAACCTGTTGTACTCAAGAGGCATTTAAATTGCCAACAACAGAAACTACCTGGCTGATTTTAGCAGAAGGGAATTATTTGAAAGGACCTTAGTTCCTCACAGAAATATACGAGAGGCTGGGGAAGTCGGCTTGAAAAACACAAGGAACGAAGAAAGGCTTGGCAGCGGGAACCACTGTCCGGATCACACCGGAGAACCCATCTGGTGTAGACAGACTCGGTTGCTGGCAGTGGTGCTGGCGCTGGGTGATAGAAGCCGTCATTGCATCGTGGGCATCACAGCCCTAGAAACTAGATGCTACTACCCCTGCTGCCAGCACAGATCTCCACCTTCCTCCATTCTCACGTACCAGGCCCAGGTGGTGTCCCTGGTTGGTCAAACCCAGGTGGGTGCCCATGGCTTTGCTGCAAAGGCTGCTGGGAAAGCAAACAGCTGGTGTGGCTTCTACGGAGGGAGGCTGTACCTCCCACCAAGACTCTCAGGTGGGGAATTTCCCAGTCACAGCAAGGAGACTCAGGGGCTGGGCAACTCCCCAGAATCACACATCTCTACTACCTTTCCTCCCGCAAACACACACACACACTCAATTATTGCACTGTAGGTTACTTGTCAGTTGCTACCATTACTATCTTCCCACCACTCCCTGGGCCTTGGCACAGACTGAGTCTACCGTGTGGAGCTGGTGCAGGTGAAAGTGCTCTGGGAAGTAGCGTGTTAATCATGTTCACCACCTGCTGTGGGTGGAGCCCTGGAGCTGGTTTGCCTCCTGGCTGCAGGAGGGGTTTATTGCCTCTGTTAGGCCACACCAGCAGCAGATGGGGTTCGCATAAGCTGATTGTTTCCCTCTGCTTCTGGCTGAAGCAGGAGGATCTCTTGTTTCTTGGGGAGGATGCATGGAGCATTGGGCTGCTTTCCTTTCTTGGGCAGGCTTTGGCCACTCTAGGTGTTTTTATCCCTCCAAGGCCGTGCGTTACTAGGCTGCAGGAGGTGGGGTTAGCATGGTCCCGCAGTGGCTTTCCTTCTGGCACCGGGGTTCACAGAAGTGGAGTATGTGGCATGCCCGTCACTGCCTGGTTCCTTTGGCTGAGAGGAGAGGTGCCCACTTGCAGAAGGCTGGGGCCCTGGGAGGGCTTCCTTTATTCAGCTGTGGGAATCCCATAGGAACCCCAGCACTATAATGGCTGGTTTCCCCAGCCTCTCTCTTTCTCGATAATAATCCTTCAGTTGTCCTGGCACGTTCACTGCCACGGATGTGGAGAAACCAGCTATTCGCCTTCAAAGAGAAGAACCACTGTGTTCTCCCATGTCAAGCCTCCAGCCCTTCTTGCTTTCCAGTTCTTTTGTCTTCAAGCTCTCGACTCTGCCCTCCTTTCATTGCTTTCCCAAATCTTCTCAATACAATGCTGGGACCTGGTGGGGCGGGGCCTGAGGGGTTGGTGCTTCCTTTATTAACTCACCTGATAGTTCTGAGGCTCAGTCGTTTCATCCTATCTCCCATTCTACTCATGTGAAATATGGAAAATGCGGGGCTTTGGGACCACAGAACTGAATTTGCACCCTGGATCTGCACATATCTCTGACCTTGGGCAATTACAGTCTCTAAGCCTTAGTTCCCCATTTTCTACAAATGATGGTGCTGGAGTGGTGCTTAAGTGAGCCAGAGGGAAACCCCTGATGCCACGTGGATACATAAAATTTTAGCTTCTCTTCCCTTCCCTGTGCTCTTTTCTGCCCCAAGACTGAGGCTCTGGCTCTGCCCTGCGCCTGTTTCTGTCGCTACTGCCTCCAGGGCGCCCAGAGCTGCAGGACACAATCTCATTGATAACAAGGAGACTAAAAAAAGATCTTAAAAACCCTAGAGTACCTCACCAAGTCTTTCTTTTTGATGGAGTAAAAACTACTGAAGGAGCTTAGAAACAAAGAGAGGTTTGGAAGGAATGTAGACATGCCTGAGAATACTTGAGACTCTTCCTCTGTGGGGGTTTCTAGAGCTTGCAGGCAGGTAACACAATGAGTGGACGGGGCTGGAACAACTGTGAAAGGTAGAATTCTAAGAGGACCTTTGCCAGTTAGTGTACTTCTGTGATTAGCTCTACGGCAAAAAGGGGATCATCTGGTTGTGCCTAATCTAATCACAGGAGCTCTTGAAAGGCAGCAAATTGTCTCTTGCTAGTGGCAAAAGAGGAAGTCCAAGAGCTTCCAAGTATGAGAAGGATCCAACTTCCACATGCTATTGCTGGCTTGAAGATGGCAGGACACATGGCGGGAAAGTGGGCTCTGTAGAAGCTGACAGCCAGCAAGGAGATGGGGACCTCAGTCCTACAGCCACAGGGAACCAAGTTCAGCCAACAGCCTGAATGAGCTTGAAAGCAGATTCTTCTCCAGAACGATTTTGTGAAACCCTAATCAGGGACCCAGCTGAGCCCATCTAAACTTCTGATCTAGAGAACTGAAAATAGTAAATGGGTGTTGTTTTAAGCTGTTCAGTTTGTGCTGGTTTGTTATAGCAGCAATACAAAACTAATACAGGGCAGCAATGCACTGGGGACTGGTGAGGACTGTGGTATACTGCAGATGTACATGCCATCTAACTGTGGAAGCCACTAGACAGCTACAACTGAGTGTTGTCATGCAGGAGGTTCTGCAGAAGAAACCCAATGTTTCTGAATTTTTGCATTTTTTGAGACCAAAACTTCAGACTGTGTGAAATATCTTGGCTTTAAAAAAAAACCAAAAAACATATCTGCTGGGTAAATGCACTTGTGATCCCTTCACTAAAGCACAACCCGCCTTGAATGGAGAATTTCCTACATTTATTTTGAGATGTTGCCTAGTTTGAAGTCTCTTGCCTTCCCACTGTATACACAGTGAGAATAGTGTTTCTTTTTAAGTATTGACTTGCAATCAACAAGGAGATTCTGAGGTTTGCTGGGGACTACGTGGGGGCTTTGGGAGATGATAAGAGGTTCCCAGCCTTTTGGATGTGTGATGAGGTTTCACACCATACTTGGGAAGAGAAAGCCTAGATTCCTTTATTTCTCAACAGCCAGGTTGACCACCATTCTAGTCCTCCATCCTGTTAGGTGGGTGGGTAGGAAATAGAATTGTAGTTCAACCCAGCAATCTCACCCAACCCAATCATTTGTGTTTTCTTATAAGTATCTCAGCCTCTTTTACGTGACTCTGGTGACCCAATGTTTGACATTGTGCTTTTTCCTCTTCCACTCCAGAAATTGGCTCTTTCTATGGGGATAGTGTGGCTTATGAGACTCTGGCTATGCCCCTTGGATCTGGGGGGGACACTCTGAATCCTGGCTTGTGCAAGCGTGGAATGGTGGTGGAGGCTCAAGAATGGCTGTTCTAGGCCACTCTCTAGAATAGTGACCACCGAGGTACAGTGGTTGTCATTTGGCTATTTTGGACCAATACAGTAGGACTCAACTGCTGGAGTTCACAGTCCTGGCCATTTTCCTCTGTCCCCAAGTCCCTGACCACTGTCCCCACTGTATCCAACTCCAAGCCTCTGTTCTCCCATGGGCCCCCTTGCCCTCGTCCCACCTCCCTGCCCCCTCACACTCTGGTCTGTATGTGCCACCCACATGAAGGGGAGGGCTGCTCCAGGCCTCCCTGCATGGGAAGCTGGCCACTAACTTGGAAGGTCTCTTGGTTCTACATTCCTACCTGTTGTTTCTAGACCTCTACCCTTGGTCTCCCTTGGGCTGGAAGTAGCAAGCTTTTCATTTCTCTCCTGGGGAATGCCCCTGCTGGAAGGAGCTGGCTAGTGACTCCCCAGTATCATATCTGCATTCTCAACTGTAGCCTCAAATATAAGCTGTAGAGATGGAGATGTATGCGATTTACCAATAAGGTAACAGAAATTGGAAAGTGTTTCAGGAGTAAATGCTCATTACACATGTGATAGTTTCCGTCATTAGATGATCAAATGCACACAAAGAAATCTGAGAAAATCCCCATGGTGATGGGGGTTCGTGGGCAATAAAAGGGCCCAGGTAACAGGCTAGAGTCATGGGGGAAGGTCCACAAAAGGGTTGGTGGGATAGGGGCTCGGCCTTATGGGTGGATTGAGTGTAGAAAGCATTTGAACAATTAATTCAGTTCAACACCAAGTCCCATCACCATCAGCCATCCTGCCTTCCTTTCATTGGCTGTGACCCTCTTTCAGAGCCCACTAATAGCCCCAGGAGCTTCAACACAGGAGCTGAATATGGGTCACTCTGACCCACTTCCGTTTCAAGTGTGAAATTAGGATGGAAACTTCATCAAATTGCCCTGAGACTTCAGATGTCACCCAGCTGAACATCGGGCCTCCCACCCCCACTGCCCTGGTTTCTGAAGCTCACTGCAGTCGGTTGCGTGTTTGTCTTCAGAGCCCTCCTTTTGTGCTGTGTGCTGCAGACATTGCACATATGTGCACAGGCATGTGTAGCCAGCAAGAATGGCAGCGTGTATCTCTGGGTGACATGGGTGCAAAGAATAACCTCGCCAGCCTTAAGAGAAGGGTGGTCAGAAGGCAGTAAGTGTGTGAAAGTTAAGATCAGACCCAAAGTACAGCCTGATGGAAGGAATAAGTCCTAGTGTTCTGTAGCACTTTAGGGTGACTGTAATTAGCAACATTTTATTGTATATTTTCAAATAGCTATAAGGAGGATACTGAATGTTCCCAACACATAAAGATTTGATTTCTTTGGCATGGGCGCAGTGGCTCACACCTGTAATCCCAGCACTTTTGGAGGTTGAGGTGGGCAGATCACCTGAGGTCAGCAGTTCGAGACCAGTCTGACCAACATGGAGAAACCCCATCTCTACTAAAAAAATACAAAATTAGCCAGGCTTGGTGGCATATGCCTGTAATCCCAGCTACTCGGGAGGCTGAGGCAGAAGAATTGCTTGAGCCCGGGAGGCAGAGGTGGCAGTGAGCCGAGATTGCACTATTGCACTCCAACCTGGGTAACAAGAGACAAGAGTGAAACTCCATCTCAAAAAAAAAAAAAAAAGATTTGAGATGATGAATATGCTAATTACCTTGATCTGATCACTATACATTATATATATTGAAACATCACTATAAACCCCAGAAATATGTATAATTATTACGTGTCAATTTTAAAAACTTATTTTTGGCTGAGCATGGTGGCTCACACCTTTAATCCCAGCACTTTGGGAGGCTGAGACAGGCGGATCACTTGAGGTCAGGAGTTCAAGACCAGCCTGGCCAACATGGTGAAACTCTGTCTACTAAAATTACAAAAATTAGCCAGGTACATTACAGGTGCATGCCTGTAATCCCAGCTACTAAGGAGACTGAGGCAGGAGAATGTCTTGAACCTGGGAGGCGGAGGTTGCAGTGAGTCAAGATTACACCACTGCACTCCAGCCTAGGCGATAGAGCAAGACTCCATCTCAAAAAAAAAAAAAAAAATTTTTTTTAAAAAGACTAGGCTGGCTTTGTAGCTACACAATCTGGGTTCAAATTCCAGATTTGACTCTACTGCTATTGAGTTGTGGAATCAGAAGCAAGTTGCTTACCCCTCAGAGGCTGAATTTCCACATCTATAAGGTGGCAACAGGACAAGTTCCTGATTGTGTAGACCAAAACATGAAAATGCATGCAAAAATCTCAGCCTCCTCTGGCACCAAGTAAGTACTCAATAAATGACTGTTGTTGCTATTTAAAATTGTGCCATTTGTACTATGAGCAGATCAGACTAGTCTTTTGAGTTGGGAAGTTGTATTTATGTTAAGAACTTTCATGAGGATTGAAAATCAGGGATTTAGTCTCTCCAAATGGCCTCTTAATGTATATGGAGGAAGGGACAGAGGGAAGATTGGGATTTAGACAAGTCATCCCTGATGATACTATACTTCTACTTCTCTTGCAGTTTCTAAGTTAAAAAAAAAAATGTGTGTGTGTGTGTGTGTTGGGGGAGTAGGAAGGAGATTAGCAGGAAGAAAAATAAAAGAGGAAAAAGAGCTGGGCTAAATGGAGTGTTGCAGTAAGTGAGTGACAGAGTGAAAGTAACTAAATGTCCCATGTCTCAGGGTGCAGGGATGGAGGGATTATAACTAGCCCTGTCCGTTCATATGCTTAGTTCTGTTGAAATCAGAGATTTGTCTTTGACCTGGCTTTTTTCTTTTTCTTTGGTCTAAACTCCAATTCTGCTTAATCTTTCTTGAATCACAGATTATTTTGAGATTCTAATGAACCTCTCTCAGAAAATTGTGCATCAGGATATACACACAACAGTTTTTTTTTTTTTTTTTTTTTTTTTTGAGATGGAGTCTCGCTCTGTCACCCAGGCTGCAGTGTAGTGGCACGATCTTGGCTCACTGCAAGCTCCACCTCCCGGGTTCACGCCATTCTCCTGCCTCAGCCTCCCAAGTAGCTGGGACTACAGGCGCCCGCCACCACGCCCAGCTCATTTTTTGTATAGTAGAGACGGGGTTTCACTGTGTTAGCCAGGATGGTCTCGATCTCCTGACCTTATGATCTGCCCACCTCGGCCTCCCAAAGTGCTGGGATTACAGGCATGAGCCACCACGCCCAGTCATACACACAACAGTTTTTATAAACAGTCCAGTATTAGCAGTTTCCCAATTCTACATTAAACACCATTAATCTTATTTTAGACCATTTTTTATACCTGACCCAAACTTCTAAATGATGAATAGGCAAGCTCCTGTGCATGCTTCAGAACCCAGCTCCAATGTTCTCTGTCCAGCAAAACTTTCTTCCATGCCCAGATTGATTGGGCAGCCCTTCCTTCATGGTTTCATTGCTTATCACTTTCTGAGATCTGCATCCCATAATCGCGCCTTTCCTGATTGGTCTCCTCTACTCGACTGTGAGCTCGTACTCATTTTTCTTATTCATTTTTTGGTTCCAGTGCCTAGCACAGAAATGTTGAAGGAACAGAGTATAAGTGAAGATAATGAGTTCCCTACTTGAAATGCAAAGCAAGCCGTCTCTACCTTCTGCAAATGCGAGGAAAAAATAGGAAGCCGTATCTGATGGGACTTCTTTCAGGGGCTCTGCCAGTCTGCTGGGATAGCTGCAAGCCAGCCTGCAGAACTAGCATCCGTTTTGGCTTCGAGAAGATAAGGGGCTGTCAACACAAGTGGAATGATGGGGAGAAACCAGTGGGAAAGTAGCATTGCCTCCGAGATTTCCACCATGATTAGTTCAGGGAGTGCGTGATTGGAAATGTGCTCACGGGGAGGGATGCTTGAGGTTCCAGGCTGATTATGTGAGGGAACAGCCCTGGGCCCTGGGTGGCCAGGTGTCAGCCATCCTCCAGGTACCCAGGGATAACTTCCCTGATGAAGGATAGCAACAGGTACCTGCTCTGTGGGACAACAGAGCTCTGTCTTTCCCTGGAGGTGTGAATGGGAAGCCCCTTGCCCAGACTCGTGGGGGTACCATTTGGATCAAGTGTCAGCCCCACCAGAGCTCTGATCTGTCCTGAGATAGGAGCAGAGACTCAGCCACAACTTGGAGACCCTGAGCTTGGAGGATGTAAGGGGAGCAGCTGCCTGAAGGGCTTTAGGGTCTCCGGGCTGGAAACTCTTCCCTATAGCACAGATTTCTCAGGAGGGCCATGAATATTTTGGCTCAGTTACAGAGAGCACATTCAGCAGGCTTCGGAGGGAGCCGATTTTCCATTTCCCTATGAAGGATCTCAGGAGGGCAGTAAAGCTCCTTCTGAAATTATTTAACTTAAAAGCTTCTGACAAAGAGCAGGCACACTGCCTTGCACATAGCGCTCTCACCCGCCAGAAGTTTCCCACGGATCTCATTTTGTTCCTAACTGCAGCACAGCGATATAGGTCGGAAGGTATCTCTCAGCTCCACCATTTTAAGGACAGGTAGCTTTGCTTTATTTGCTGCTGAGAGGATCTTGTCTTCAAAATGTAAGTTGGTTCAAGCCCCAAAGCCTCCAAAAGACCTAGGTTTAGCTCTTTGTTCTCACACAAAGGGCTGCTTGGTCTTTGTGGGGTGAGTTGTAAAGTCCTCCCCAGAAGACCCAGGCCAGTCCCCGTGTGCTCTCTGCCATTCACCCGTGGCCACACTGCATCACATTGACAAATGCGGCAACCCTCCAAGACAGCCATTTCTGGATGCAGGGACAGGGCCCTCAGTGGGGCGAGCTGAGCATGGAGCCATGGCATGATGGCTCACAGTCCTGGATGGATGCAGCAGGGTGACCCTCATCCATCATACCCGAATGTGTGCAGAAAGCCCCTCCCGTTCCTCTACCATCATTTTGAGCACCAGAGGACTTTGCCAGACATCTCCTACCACTCGGGAAATGTTTGGGGCTTGGCAAAACACAAAACATACTTTCTCAGGCACTTCTTGCTTTCATATTTTTCATTTTTCGCTGCCTGTTAATCTGGAGTGAAATAAAGTCCATATGTTCCAAGTCCCTTTGCCTAATTCTCTGCAGCATGATTTTTATCTCTGAAATTGTTTGAAGTCCCAAAGTTTTTGATCTTTTGCCTTAGAAAGAGGGCACCACATTTTGCCACAAAAGGATGTAAACCTGAGACCTAAAGAACATGTGTTGGCCTGGTGCTCCCAGAGGCGTGTGGATGCAGCATGGGACAAGTGGCTCCCTCGTCCTTTCAGGGAAGTTGTTCACCCAGGAGTGAGAAAGTGCAGATGGCCTCCTTAGGCTGTGCAGAGTGACCTAGGGCAGTATTCTTTTCTCATGGCAAAAGGAGGAAAGCCTTTGTAGATTTCCCCATTAGGAAATTAGCCATGGCTGGTAAGGGGCTTATAAAAAAGGGCCTCTGGCCGGGCGCAGTGGCTCACGCCTGTAATCCCAGCACTTTGGGAGGCCGAGACGGGCGGAGCACGAGGTCAGGAGATCAAGACCATCCTGACTAACACGGTGAAACCCCGTCTCTACTAAAAATACAAAAAATTAGCCGGGCACGGTGGCAGGCGCCTGTAGTCCCAGTTACTCGGAGGCTGAGGCAGGAGAATGGCTTGAACCCGGGAGGCGGAGCTTGCAGTGAGCCGAGATGGTGCCACTGCACTCCAGCCTGGGCAACAAAGCAAGACTCCGTCTCAAAAAAAAAAAAAAAAAAAAAAAGGGCCTCTGCCTCTCCCTGGACCCCTCATTTTCTGTCTCCCTGGTAGAATCTATTTACCATTAAGTCAAAGAAATGTCATAGCCACGTGCTTAGGGAAGAGTGCAAGACTGCCTCTACTTATTTCCTACATTAAATGGAGAGAGAGTGCTTTTCTCTAAAGAGCCATTTTGGTTTTTTCTCTGGAGTGGAGAGAGAGGCACCATGCTAAGAGAGATGATCGTCATGAGGACATCAAAGACCTGTGGTATTTGCTTGAGAGCCGGGCCCAAAGCCCAGGCTGACAGGCAGTTTGCAGAACAGGTATCTGTGTGCTTTCTTCAGGAGAAATCCCAGCATACAGTGAATGGCATCTGACACACCCAAGATTGTGGGGTATGTCAACAACACATTCAGACAATGCAAGTTCCCTTTACATTGCAAGTGGTTTCAGGGATGAGAGGAATGCTCTGTGCCACACTAATCCACCTACACACACGCGCGCACACACACACACACAGACACATGGTGTCTGACTAGAAGTCTCTACTTAGAATTATGCTCCTTTAGCAAGAAACTTTTGATAGGGAATATTTGGGTGGGGAAAAGCTGGGAAAAAGAAAGAATCTGAGGATCTTGAGGATCCCAAAGTGGGCTCTTCAGAAGCCCCCTGAGAGAGGTAGGGTAAGGGAAGACTGTCCAGAATGCAGAGAAAACAAACTTTGCTTAGCAGTCTGATTAGTAGGAGTGGTTGGATTAGTAGGATTATGATTGATTTTCTTTTCTTCACTATATTTTTCCACATTTTCTAAATTTGTCATTTTATGGTCAGAAAAAAAAATGCTAATTTAAAAAATCCACAAAGAGACAGGAAGATCTTTGAAGGACAGCACCCACAATAATGGGAAAAGGGCTCTCCAAAGTCTGGGGGAGCTGGCAGGTCCCAGCTTCATGGACCCATCCCAGTCAGTTCCTGAGTCCCGGAGAGCTGGTAGAAGGCTCTGCTGACCCTGAACCTTGAAAGCTTCAGAGGCCTGGGCTCTGCATTTTGCATTCCTTTTGGAACTGGAAGGATTATCTTATTTTTAACAATATGTCCCAAAGGCTTTAAGAAGTTACTGTACAATGTACGATGATGCCTGGGTCTCAGAACCGGAGGGGATCCGTGCATGGGCTTCAGGTTGTGGCGGAGTTTTGTGCATCTGTCTGAGTTGCATGTTTCAGAGAGAGAGTCCACAGCTTTCACTAAGAATCATAAAGAGGTCTTGAGCAAATGGAGCAACAAGACCTGGCAACAGAGCCCAGGCCTCTGAAGCTTTCAAGGTTCAGGGTCAGCAGAGCCTTCTACCAGCACTCCGGGACTCAGGAACTGACTGGGATGGGTCCATGAAGCTGGGACCTGCCAGCTCCCCTAGACTTTGGGAGAGCCCTTTTCCCATTATTGTGGGTGCTGTCCTTCAAAGATCTTCCTGTCTCTTTGTGGATTTTTTAAATTAGCATTTTTTTCTGACCATAAAATGACAAATTTAGAAAATGTGGAAAAATATAGAGAAGAAAAGAAAATCAATCATAATCCTACTAATCCAACCACTCCTACTAATCAGTTAACCTCCTAGGGTTTTTCTTTTTCTTTTGCCATTTTAGAGAGGGTTGAGATCATATATGTCTATGAATAAGCCCTTTTCATTTAACATTACATCATAATCATTGTACTTGCCATTGAAAAGTCTTCATAAGCATCATTTTCTATGTTTGCACAATATTCTATTATATGGCTGCATGACAGTTGACTTACCCCTTTTTCTGTTGGGTATTTGCGTTGTTCACAGTTGTTTTGTTTTTTGTTTTGAGACAGGATCTCACTGTCACCTAGGCTGGAGTGCAGTGATGCAATCATAGCTCACTGTAGCCTTTAACTCCTGGGCTTAAGTGATCCTCCCACCTCAGCCTCCTGAGTAGCTGGGACTACAGGCATGCACCACCACACTTGGCCTTTTTTAAGAAATGGGATCTTGCTCTGTTGCCCACACTGGTCTCAAACTCCTGGCCTCACGTGATCTTCCCAAAACTCTGGAATTATGGACATGAAGCCACTGCATCCAGCCTCTGTTCCCAGTTTTTGGCTATAATAAATAATGCAGTCAAAACTATCTTTGGGCAAGATGCCATGCTTGCATATTGGATTATTTCTTTATGATAAATTCCTAGAAGTCTCGTTTGACTTTTGAAGATGCTGTGTGTTAAGATGTTGCTGAGACCCATCTGTAAAGCGTGAATGTTGCAAAAGACTGTGGGCAAAGAGGTGGGGCAGGCAACAAGGTTTGCTGGGTTCCTGCTGCACATTGGATGCACCACAAGGTGCTGTGGGTATTAATGGAGACTTAAGCATTAAAAGACCCAACCCTTATCCTCGAGGACCTTACTGTATAATGTGGAGCCATATCATATGTATTAGGTATTAGGTTGGTGCAAAAGGAATTGTGGTTTTATCATTAAAAAGAGGGCACCACAATTACTTTTAATGGCAAAACCGCAATTACTTTTACACCAACCTAATAAATAGCCTAAAGAGACGTCTGTATCTCAGATCCCTGGGGAATCCACACGGGAGTCTAGGGATGGAGTTGCATGTTTGTGTATCATGTCATGTTCATGTTACATTTTCTGAAGCTTTCATCAGAATCTTTTTATCTATGGAGCTGCAAGGAATTCCATGCAATCATTATTTTGGGTGTGTAGGGAAGAGGTGTGGATCATTTATCTCTAATTATTCTTTTCTTCTTTTATTATTTTATTTTGTAGTTTTTATAATATAAAAAAATAAAAAATTTTTCTCAAGTACCATTAATATGACCAATAGTGTATACTGAGGAGATGGCAGTCAGGGTCCTGCTTTTGGACACCTTGAGGTAGAATGTAGCAGAGGCCAGAGCCTATACCAATGGGTGTGAGGCAGATTTTGGCAGTATTTGTCACCTGTCCCTGCAGTGACCTACCACTCCATTTACATATAAATCTGTTCCTGGTAGCATGAGCCGGTTTTAGATGAGCCTCATGCCTACAGGATCATATTGTCAGAACATAGTGTTACACGGGTGTGTGACACTTTTGGTGATACAAACCAATGTTATCTCATCTCTCTGCCGGAGCCTCAGTCCTCACCTGGTTGCTAAGCATTAAAAGAGCTTCTCACTGCTATTTCATGCCCATCAGGGGGACCAGCCCAGCTCTGCCAACATAGAAGAAAAGGCAAGGAGGTGTGGTCATTTTGTAGGCTCCGGGCTTTTCGCTCAGGGCCAGAACTGGATGTGCACATGGAAACTGACAGCCATCGTTTGTATTTCCTTTCTCCAATCTGCACTTACCATTTCTAGGATGTGGCTAGCTCTTCCAGTGGGAAAATGGGAAAGCCATGTGCCAGGCCATGGCCCTGGACAGACATCTGCAATCGCACAACTTCTACAAAACCCCATCTTAGCTCCGCATGTTGTAAGGGTTCGTGGATTTTGTCAACTGAGTGGCTGTAGTCAGGACAAGTGGGATAGGGTGGGGTGTGTCTCATCACCCCATTTCTCTTCAAGTCTCTCCCACGTCTGTGACTGGAGTGCCCAGGTCTCCTTTAGAGGGTCTATGGGTGAGCGTGCCTAGACCACAGAGATCTGCCCCGGGACAGGTGCTTTGACTCCCAAGTCTTTTCGCCTAGCATCTATTTTATCTGACTTGCTAAGAAATCTGTGTCATTTTTTTTTTTTTTTTTTTTTTTTTTTTTTTGCCCTCAAGTTGGCCATTTCTCCAGGTCCAGCTGAGTTGTTTTTCTTCTTCCTTGACTCTTGGCTTCCATGGAATAAATCCCTTTCTCATTCCCCTGTCACTCTCCTTTCCTTTGATCCTTTGTTTTCCCCAGACACAGAACCACTTAGTCTCCTAAAGCGTTCAGAGAGGCATTTTGGTCTCCCTGTAATTTATACACACATTACAGTCATCACGTAAGAGTAATTCTTATTTGGCCTGACCTCCACTGGCCAAAAGCAACACACCCCACCCTGAAGCAGATGGGGGTTGGGGAGGAAACAGGCACTGCCAACTCCTCAGATTTAGGTAATATCCGCTCTTTATAGGAAAAGAAAAACTTTAAACAAACACATCTGTGACCACTGCCAGCCCTAATCTGGAATGCAAAATAAACAAGCACGATAATGCTCAAAATACAATCCTGGGGAATCATGGGGGTCAGAGAGGGGAACACGTCAGCCAAAAGCTTAGACCTTCAAAGGGTATCATTAAGAAATTCTTCACACTTAATTAGACTCACCTTGGCTAGGATTTAAGCTTATGTATTCTGATTCTGTCCAAATACAGATACTCTTCTCCTTTCACTGTATGATTTTTAATAATACATTTTCACTAAAAATGATATTTTAAATATAAAATACAACATATAAAACATTTTATATATAAGATAACTGTAATGATATATTTTATATGTAAAAAGATTGTATCATATACTTTAGTAGTACTATATTTTGTATTTAAATAATATTAAAGCAAAATCTATTTGTGTACAATGTTATAGATTTATATAAATAGAATATAGAATGAAGCATTTTATACTACCTTAGCATATAGAATGAAGCATTTTATACTACCTTAGCAAATATTGTTAAACATTTCTAAAATATAGGTTACTTAAATATCTTAAAATAAACCTTACTATTTAAATCAATACCAGACGTTTAACATTAAAATTAAGTAATTCATGGCCTTTTGGGACCAGGACACCTGTAATCCTAGCACTTTGGGGATTTAGGGGTAGGGAACCACTTAAGATCAGGAATTCGAGACCAGCCTGAGCAATATAAGGAGACCCCTGTCTCTTAAAAAACGAAAAAAAAATTGGAGACCCCATCTCTTTAAAAAAAAAAAAAATGGCTGGGCATGGTGGCTCACGCCTGTAATCCCAGAACTTTGAGAGGCTGAGGTGGGTGGATCATGAGGTCAGGAGTTCGAGACTAGCCTGGCCAACATGGTGAAACCCCACCTCTACTAAAAATACAAAAATTAACTGGGCATGGTGTCGGGCGCCTGTAATCCCAGCTACTCAGGAGGCTGAGGCAGGAGTATCGTTTGAACCCAGGAGGCAGAGGTTGCAGTGAGCCAAGATGGTGCCATTGTACTCCAGCCTGGGTGATAGGGTGAGACTCTATCTCAAAAAAAAAGTTTAGCTGGGTATGGTAGCACCTACTGTCTTAGCTACTCAGGAGGCTGAGACAGGAGGATTGCTTGAGCCCAGAGGTTTGAGACTGCAGTTAGCTATGATCGCACCACTGCAATGCAGCCTGGGGAACAGTGAGATTCTGTCTCAAAAACAAACAAAAAACAAATTAAGTAATGCCATATAAATATTTAAAGTAATATTGAAATATATAGAATATCTTCTTTTTATTTTCATTATTTTTTAGTTTTTGAGACAGAGTCTTGCTGTCCCCAGGCTGGAGTGCCCTGGCCAGAACATAGCTCACTGCAGCCTTGACCTCCTGGGATCTAGTGATCCTCCCACCTCAGCCTCCTGAGTCGCTGGGACCACAGGCATGCACCACCATTCCCGGCTTATTATTATTATTATTATTATTATTATTATTATTGTCATTATTATTATTATTATTGAGACAGGATCTCTCCATGTTACCCAAGCTGGCCTCCAACTCCTGGGCTCAAGGCCTCCTCTGGCCTTGGCCTCCCAAAGTGCTGGGACAACAGGCATGAGCCACCACATCTGGCCTTCTTTTTCTATTAATGTGAAATATTTTAAGATCTGACCCAGGGATGCGCGCTCTGACATGGTCCCGCCCCGCTGACCGCTGTCTTCCTCCCACCCGCAGGCATCGGCAAGAACGTCATATGCGACCGCACGGCCACACCGCTGGACGCCTTCCGCATGACCTCGGCCGCCCACTACTATCCCAAGCTCATGAGCATCATGGGCAACGTGCTGCGCTTCCTGCCGGCTTTCGTGCGCATGAAGCAGCTGATCGAGGAGGGCTACGTGGGCGAGCCGCTGGTGTGCGAGGTGCAGGTGCACGGCGGCAGCCTGCTGGGCAAGAAGTACAACTGGAGCTGCGACGACCTGATGGGCGGCGGTGGCCTGCACTCCGTGGGCACCTACATCATCGACCTGCTCACCTTCCTCACCGGCCAGAAGGCCGTCAAGGTCCACGGGCTGCTTAAGACCTTCGTGAAGCAGACCGACCACATCAAGGGCATCCGCCAGATCACCAGCGACGACTTCTGCACCTTCCAGATGGTGCTGGAGGGCGGGGTGTGCTGCACCGTCACCCTCAACTTCAACGTGCCCGGCGAGTTCAAGCAGGATGTCACTGTGGTGGGCTCCGCCGGGCGCCTGCTGGCCGTGGGCACCGACCTGTACGGGCAGCGCAACAGTGCCCCGGAGCAGGAGCTGCTGGTGCAGGACGCTACGCCGGTGAGCAACTCCCTGCTTCCGGAGAAGGCCTTCAGCGACATCCCCTCGCCCTACCTGCGCGGCACCATCAAGATGATGCAGGCGGTGCGCCAGGCCTTCCAGGACCAGGATGACCGGCGCACGTGGGACGGGCGGCCCCTCACCATGGCCGCCACCTTCGACGACTGCCTGTATGCCTTGTGCGTGGTGGACACCATCAAGAGGTCCAGCCAGACGGGGGAGTGGCAGAACATTGCCATCATGACCGAGGAGCCGGAGCTGAGCCCTGCCTACCTGATCAGCGAGGCCATGCGCCGCAGCAGGATGTCCCTCTACTGTTAGCACAGACTGAGAACCTCGGGGACTTGAGCCTTCCGCAGGGGATGTCCACAGAGAGGGGAAGGCCGAGAGGAGAGGGTGGCCATGGGGAACGTGAGGATCAGGGAGTTGAAAGGACAGTGTGAATAAGTGGCATCTAGGAAGGTAAACTTCAGTCCCGGTGACTGATCCCAAACTAGACTGTTGGTGGTCTGAGCTCCTAGCCTGGAAGCATTCAGGAGAACCTGCCATTCCTGGGATGATCTTTGCTGGGTATTTGCACGAGAGTGGTTTGGTGTCGCTGCCTCTGCTGCCCTTTACTGTGACAAGCAAGGAGGGGTTGCTTCCCTCCCTACCTCATCCACCCGACACACCTTGGCCTTCTGCAAGCCAAATGGTTCTGCAGGGTCAAGACACTAGTATCAGATGGCAAGCTCAGTGCCCGGGACACCCACTGCTGGCAGGAGAAGGCCCATTTTCACAGTCCGCATAAGCCTGTTAGGCTGGGGTTGGGGGTGGGATGGGCTGGTGAGAAAGTTCAAATTCCAGGAAGCTACTTTGTATTGGATGGAAGGTATCTAAAGGCAAAAGTACTTAGTAGCAAAGTGGCCACCTTTTGATTGATTGGGCTTCCTTATAGGAAGACCTGAGGGTGTGTCTTTGCACTTGGTTCATTGCCCTTCACCTGGTGGAGAAAGAGAGGTCAGAAATAGTAGGCAAAAAGCAGGACTCCCAGAAGCCACAAGGAAGGAGCACAGGCTGCACCAAAGCAGGGGCAGCAGAGAGTAAAATATCTCTTTGAACTTGTCAACAATTAAAAAACTGAAAGGAGTCACCTTATAACACTGTTTCCAGTAAAGGTGGAATTGAGTGTCTGAGGGATTATTGAGGTGTTAAGGCAGCCCTGCCACATGGATCTCCAGGCAGGGCCGAGAAGATAGCACAAAGTATGGTTTTGACCATAAGCTCATATGCTGCCCCCAAAGACTGGGAACGGCTGTGTGCCTCAGTGTTACAGTGTGAATTCCTAAACAGAGGGTAAAGTGAGCCTAGCCAGGGAGGTGTCTGGGGCTCCCTCACCCATCTCTCCTACCAAGCTGGGCAAGAGCTTTTAGGAAATCCATCCAGCTTTGTGGATTTAAAAAGGAAGCCTTCAGTTTCAATTAGAATCCTCTTTCCTTAAAAATGAATGAATAAATAAATAAATAAGTATTTTTCTTAGCTCCAGCATTTGCTTTCAGGATTCTGACACCTGAGAATTTGGGGATAGGTATTAAGCAAAACAAAAGGACAACAAGGAACATTATTCCTAGTGTTTCTAAAATGGGGGTTTAAAACCCCCCAAGGGGCCATTCTTAGGCTTGAGAAGGCTAATGTTGGAAAAAACATATTATTCTCATTGGTCTCCTGTCTTGTCCTTGCACACTCTGCTTACAGAGCTTTTGTTAGAGATGCTGAACTGCAGGCTGGGAGCAGGCAGTGCCAAAAGGGAACAGACACACACACATGCACACACGCACACACATGCACACACACACAGATTTTTGAATGTTTGCTGCCATCAAATGTCGCTTGAAATCATTCTTTAAAAAATCAGATCTGGTCTTGAAAGAAGTATCAAATCAAGTACATTCAGAGAACAGGGAATTATCCTTTGTTATCTTTGCTTAATTCTTCACCTCATGTACGGTGTTTGTCAAGGGTGGACGTGGAAGCCATTCCTCGTAAGTCTATGTAGCTTTTGTTCACAGGCTCACTGAAGTCCAACAGGTGTCTTTACATGCAACTGAAGTTTAGAGTTCTTTTCAGATAGCTGCCATTAGAACTAGAAGGGAATCTAAGAGGCCTGGAGTCCACCCCCAGCCTGGGTAGGCAAAATCTGAGAATGAACAGCCTAATCAATTGCACCCTTCATTGTCCTCCCTAGGGTCAATATTCTTTGAAGCCCAGGCTACTCATAGGTGCCAGGTACCTCGTGGTCCAAATGTGAGGGGAATGCTGGGCGTTTTCTAGAACAGAGAAGTAAGTACTGCCTTCCTGGAAACAGTCACCCTCCTTCCTGAGGCTTTGCTACAGTACTGCAGGTTGGGTCAGCTGAAACTCCGTGCTTGGTTCATTGTGGTCCCTGACCTGTTGCTGACAGACTTCATGGTCAGCATTCCAGCTCTTGGCAACTATCAGTTCCAAACCAGAGATTTGCTGGAATGGAAGTCTCCCAATAATAGTTTGAGCAGAGGCCCATGTCATGGACTCCTTTGGTTCTCATTCTTTTTCTTTTTTTTCCCCAAGACGGAGTCTCACTCTGTCGCCCAGGCTGGAGTGCAGTGGCACCATCTTGTCTCACTGCAACCTCCGCCTCTGGGTTCAAGTGACTCTCCTGTCTTTGACTCCCAGGTAGCTGGGACTGCAGGCGCACGCCACCACACCCAGCCAATCTTCTGTACTTTTAGTAGAGATGGGGTTTCACCGTATTAGCCAGCATGGTCTCAATCTCCTGACCTCGTGATCCACTCGCCTCGGCCTCCCAAAGTGCTGGGATTGCAGGCGTGGGCCACCGCGCCCAGCTGGTTATCATTCTTCTAAATTGCTCTCTGGGAAAGTAGTTTTTTGGAAACATTGGAATTATTATTATTATTTTCTAGCCAGCCTGAAGGGCTCTGATGAAGGATGAAGGGAAAGCAAACAAAATTACTCGATGGGTTTCATTTTTCTAAGTCATTCATAACCTAAATAGGGATATTCCTGGGGTTTCAACTGTATGTTTCTGTACTAAACCTTAATACTTGGGAAATCTTTTCCCAATACTTGGGGTTTTGGAGAGAGGTTCCCACAAAGGCCTCTAAGCTCTGTAATAAATATTTAATGTCTAAAACAAAAATTCTCATTTGAAGCTGTGGTATATAGAAAGAACATATACTTTTTAAAAGAGGCATGAAAAAATAGTAAGTGTACTCAAATTTTATCTACTGAAATGCATGTAGTAGGTGGATGAAGGAACAGGAGAAAGAAAAGGGCTAGATAGTTCATTTTCTTTAAATATAAAATGTAGCAAATGGGTTTGAAATACTCCTTTAGTGCTCCATTTGCCCTTATCCCACCACATGCATTGGGGGTAGCTATGTGAAGCTGAAATCTCTAGCCTTCAACAGCATTCTGCAGAAGCACTTTGTTTCAGCCCAGCACCCTTCATCAGCCCAGCCCTTAGGGGTTTGGGTACCCACAGCTGACTTTGACCTAGGACTAAAACCCAGCAATGGCTCCTTTCTGCTTTGTTTAATGTGTTTCAAGGGCCTTGATGTAAGGAGGCAGTGCTTTAAGAGTCTTCCCATTTAGTTCCCGCTTGCCTGTTTTGTTCCCATCAATGTGTGAATGGCCTAGATTCCAAGTTCTGAGGGAGGGTGTGGGTTAAGGTTCTTACCTGGTATCTAAAAATGTTTGGGAGTTCCCTGGGCCTATTTGAAAAATTTTAATCTGTGATCGCTCTCAGCTCCTCCAAGACTTCTCTCAACAGACAATTGCATTGTAGGGCACCCAGACCCACCTTAGCCTACATGGCAGCAAATACCACTGTGCCAGGTATATCTGGACTCTAGGGTAGTCTTAGCCAACTCCAAGACTGGCCAATTCCAAGATTTGTCCACTGTGGGCAGAGTATTTTAAGTATGTTATCTCATGCAATCCATAGAAACAACCCTATAGTGTTGGGTATTGCTATTTCTTGTATACACATGAGAAAATGGAGGCAGTAAGTGGAAGAGGAACTTGTTCAAAGTCACACAACTGTTAGGCAGAAATGAGGTCATTCAAATCCATAATCTCCTCCTCCAGACCACACTGCCTGCCAAGAAGAGTTGTGGGCACCTCCTGCTCTTGCCAGGCAGGAAATTGCTCCTTGTCAACGTCTACAGGGGTCTGCTCTCACACCCCGGAAGGACTGTGACAAGCATGGACTGGCCTGCAGCTCCACTCAGCCTGCTGTCAGCACCCTCCTGTTCAGCAGGATGCAAAATCTGATGTTCTGCCAGGAGGCTATAGAGCTGCACATAGAAGTAGCCAGTGTTTCTTCCTCTTCCAAAATGGAAATATCACTCAGCCTCTTTTAAAATTGACTTCTTAAGTTGATTTTGATTGTAGGTGATGCAGCAAGCCTCGGGGCTGGGAATTTTCAAAATCTTGTTGGTCGACTATTATAGATGGCCTTGGAATTTGCTCTTGGGGGTCTGAATATAACATAGGAAAATGTCCTTTCTCAGGGAGTGGGGCTTTAAAGTTCGTTTGTTTGTGACTCAAATTTTAGCTGCGCACTGCACCTTTACACTCTTATTCTCTTCGTCTTGTCTCTTAGCCACAGCTATTGAATTTGACCTGTGATCATAAGTTGGGTTTCTGATCTGATCTCTTGCATTCTGGTGGGTACCGGGGGCAGAATCAGCTTTGTTAATGATTTTCTGGGCAGAAAGTAAATTCAGCTGCATCTGAGGGGGCTTCACAGTCCAATATATGCCGTCCCTTTGTTTTATATAACAGAGTGATGGTCAAGGCCACCCACATCTTTAGTGGTAGAGCCAGGATGAAAAGTCAGGTTTTCTGTGTCTTAAGTCTCGTGCTGCCTCCCACAGCACCTCCAGAGCTCTAGAGAAAGGAGATTCAGAGAGATGAGGTGACTTGTCTGAAGTCCTGTGGCTAGCGGGTAGAGAAGTTGGAATTAGACCTGCATTTGACCTGGATTCCCTGAGCAGTTGCAGGGAAATCTAGAAATCCTTTTTTTTTTTCTTTTGAGACCGAGTCTTACTCTGTCACCCAGGCTGGAGAGCAGTGGCGTGATCTCAGCTCACTGCAACCTCTGCCTCCCGGGTTCAAGCGATTCTCCTGCCTCAGCCTCCTGAGTAGCTGGAATTATAGGCACGCACCACCGCGCCCAGCTAATTTTTGTATTTTTAGTAGAGGCAAGGTTTCACCATATTGGTCAGGCTGGTCTTGAACTCCTGACATTGTGATCCACCCGCCTCGACCTCCCAAAGTACTGGGAGGACAGGCATGACCAACCGTACCCAGCCAGGAAATTCATTTTTTAAAATAAACTCAATTATGTCTTGAATGTACTCAGAAAATGAGCTGTTTAAAATGTCCCATTGTGATTGTAATGTGAACAATGATCTCTAACTTGTATTTTATTTGACAAGGATGGGGGATGTGCATCAAATCTTCACCTCTGGGATTTCCTGAGACTTGCTCTACTTGGATCACCCTCCACCCATATCCCCACCCCACTCCTACATATTAATACAAATCTAGCCCTGACCATTGCCTACTGCTCCACCACCGCCTACTTTCTTTGGCCATCAGAGCCTTGGAGTTTACAGAGCAGAGGCCATGACATTGGGGAGCTTGTTTAAAAATCAATGATCAGAGCCCCACATTTTAATTTCCTTTTAGGGAGAGAGAGGAGGGCCATGGAAGAAAAGGGGTGTGCAGCTGGAGCGTTATATCAGTCTTTGTCAGCGGCAGGCATGCCGGCCCCTCAACCTTCTCCCCGCCAGGCACAGGAGCCAGCAGCTGGACTGTGCTCTGAGTTTCAGGGGACCCCCCACCCAGACTCACTGGGGCTTCTGGGACTTCTCATAGGAGGAGTCAAGGCCTCCTGCGCTTCTGCAAAAGGCAATGGGCTCAGTGTTCCCATTGGCGTCTGGAGGTGAAGCTGGTACTGTCTCAGGAGCGGAAGGCAATGGCCCACTGGCCTTTTTCTCCCCAACGTCACAGTCCCCGTTTGCTGGAGCCCTTGAGGGGGCCACCAAAACATGTGGCTCTCATTCAGCCTCCTAAAGTGTTGCACTACTGAGTCCTCCTTTCTGTTTACACCAGCAGTGAATAGAGTAATGAAAAGAACATGTTGTATGCAATGGCTTGATGCTTAGTGTGGCAATCAAAAGCTTGCCTGGGCAGATGTAGGCAGGGGCTAGAAAATAGTCATGGAGTCGTCACCAGGTCACTGTCTCTCTCCTTCCCCTTCCAGGTCTCTACTGTCCCCTGCAGCCACCACAAGGGCTAAGCTGATCAATGAGCCCCTTGGTTTTTCCTTATAAATGCAATGACTTATTTGTGATTCTTAGTCTAATCCCAGGCTAAGAAACAAAACAAAAGCTTGTGACCTGACCCATTCCTTTGCCGCCTTCCTTCTCTTTCAGGCACCTGGACGGTTTATTATTCTGCCCTGTGCCTTGCCTAGGGGAGGGAGAAGTTTCTAGCAATTATGGCTTTCTGTCTGCTGCCTGGTGCTTTTATAGTACTTCATCTGCTTTTTATTGTTGTTGTTGTGTTTTTTAACCAAAACGGCATTTGTTTGGCTGTCATTGTCGAGTACATATTTATTGTGTCTTACAAACATGAGTATATATGTGTGGATATGTATATAACCAAACATATATATAAGAAGTCAAGGCATGTATACTAGATATTTTAAAGAGTTATTTATCACGGGAAAAAGATGTGTGTTATAAAGTAAACAGAGTCTATATTTTCTATATAATGTAGATAGTCAAACATAGCTTATAAATTATAGGAGGTTTTGGTTTTCTTTTTTATTATTAAAGGAAAAAAAGAAGAAAAAAAAAAGACAATGAATGCAACTGTTCTTAGTGTTTTTAAGGCCAAACTACTGTGGGAGCTGGGAGGCGCCCTCCCTGCGGGCCTCCAGTGGCCCTGTGTCTACCGCTCCGAGCTCCGGAGCTGATGCCCGTCGTGACCTCTGCGATGCTCGATGCTCGGGGCCAGCGGTCAGCATCACTCAGCCAGCTGGCCTGTGCCGCTCTGACGTGGCTTCCAGCTGTTCTCCGCAATTTGCATTGGTGGGATAAAGGAATGAAAAGGATAAATAAAGATTTAAAAGAAAATACAATTCCAGCTCTTTGCCTGTTTTTTTTTACACACTGCCGCTCTCAATATAGGCGCCTGATCAGTTTGTGGGATCTGAAGCATGAATGGGTGCATCCAAGGTAGAGGGTTGTGTGTGCCTGTGATGTTTGTGCGTGTGCTGGGGGAGGCTGTTCGTGAGTCAGCATCCATGAAGCTGAACAATGGAAATCAACAGACCTACAATTTTGATTGAAAACCAGCGCATGTGAGAACTGGAGGCACTTCAAAGCCATCTGGTTCAAACCCTCATTTTGGAAATGTGAAAATGAAAGGGAAGTAACCTACCGATGGCCTCTTGGTATGTGTATGTGTGTCCAAAGCTAGTGTGGACAACAAAAGCTAGTGTAGACAACAAGAGGATGAGAACATAGCTCTTAGATTGGGGGAGCAAATTTTAGAATTCTCTAGTATTTTAACACTGTAACCTAATACTTCACACCAAGCACTGAAAGACACCTTTTTTTTTTTTCGAGACAGGATCTTACTCTGTCACCCAGGCTGGAGTGCAGTGGCACGATCATGGCTCACTGCACCCTCTACCTCCTGTGGCTCAAGCAATCCTACCATTTCAGGCTCTTGGGTTGCTGGGACTACAGGCATGTGCCACCACGCCCCGCTATTTTTTAATTTTTTTTTTCTGTATTTTATAGAGATGGGGTTTCATCATGTTGCCCAGGCTGATCTCGAAATCCTGGACTCAAGTGATCTGCCTGCCTCAGCCTCCCAAAGTGCTGGGATTACAGGCATGAGCCATCATGCCCAGTACTGACCATTTAAAAGAGCATCTTTACTTACTTCCTTCTTAGCAGTGTTAACGGCAACCATCTAAGATTGAGCTCAGCCTAATTTCAAATTTGCATGACATAGAGTGTTTTACGGAGGGGCTGGCCTTTCCTTTCTGGCTTTTGCAGAGTCTTAGAGAATGCTCATGAATGTTCCTTCTGGTCTATGGCTTCCCCTTCACTTAAAAATAAGATTTAATACTATAAAATCTGAAATCTCATTCACTCCTTCATGAGCAGGTCCTGATATAAATACATCCAGAATTCAATCCATCTATTATGATAAAATTGTAGCAACCCCCTGTATCCACATAGATTATTATCTTGAACATATGACATTTTCATACCATATGATTCTGCAGTAAATCTAAGAGCAGTTCTAAATAAGGCCAAAAAGGAGAGTGCTTGGTCAAAACTAAAAGAACCATCCACCCAAATGTCAAGTGTCATCATGATGGGATCCATTCCCCTAAGTTTCTTCCAGCAAAGTGACCTGAGAACCAACCCTCAATGAAAACTTGAATCTCCTAAGCAGTTATATAAATTTTTAATCTAGGAGCTAGTTCTTCCTTCATGGGTTTTGGATTCTCTTTGTGATGTTGGTTTGTCTCAATTTAGTCCCATTTCTTGCTTTGTAAACCTGGGATTATATGCCTCCTAGTAAATCATAGGATATGATCAACACTGCTTTCATAGTCTCTGAACTGTTGCTTAAAAAGAACAGATATAATTGCATGGTAAGTCATTCAGGTTGCTCTTTACTGGTGAAATGAAGAGAAACCTGGGTGTCCTCCAATGTCTGTCTACACACCCCACCTCCCAGATTCACAGAACCATTTTCCGGTTTCACTTCCTGCTTCTTTTATCTTGTGCATTTTTAGCACCTGTTGTGACAAGCCTGGGTGACTCGATCTAAAAAATGAAATGACTGCTACAATTACTGTAAGAATGAGTTACAGATACATGATGTATGCAGAACTCGGTATAGAAATGTAAACAAAAATAACTTCACCTCACTCTAAGTCATAGGCTCCCATGTTATTGACCCTTATTTACCTAACTTTTGCTTAAGCAGGAAAGATCCCTCTGCCTAGATATCCCCTAGGCTTGGCGCTCCCCACCCCCCTACCCCAGCCCTTATGCATTTTGTAGTAGCAATGGTCCCTGGAGGAAATGTTGTCCAAGAAGTCTAGATGATAGAGATGAAGAAGGCACATCACTTCACGAGTTTGTGCCAAGTCACCGCCAGAAGCTCAGTGTTATAGTTTACTTGAGCCGAGACTGCTACAAAAAGCTGATGCAAATGGAAACTACTCAAAATCCTTTGCCTTGTGCATTCAAGTTGAGGCTTCCTTTTGAATCCTATCTCTGAGTCTACATCTGCTGGGTAAATTCCTGAACGATGACTTGAGCTGTAACAGCTTTCGTAGCATTGCTGTGGTCCAACCACAACTTTGTCAGATAAACTCCAGCATACCTAAGCTGGTTGTTGGACTTCCTCTAAAATGTCATTCTAATTACAGAAACACCTTTCTCTCCTAATTTTATACAGATTCTAATCACCTTAAATCCTTCTCTTCAACCATGAATGAAAGTGAAAGATTAAGTAACTTTTAGAAGCCTTCTTGGGCAATTAGATTAAATCATTTCTTGCTCTTTGAAGGGACTCAATCCTAGAACAGCAGTCTGGAATACATGTGTGTGTACGTCCCTTTGTCTCTGACCTACTCATCACTGGCCATCAATGCCCGAATAGCAGTCTGGAATACATGTGTGTGTACGTCCCTTTGTCTGTGACCTACTCATCATTGGCCATCAATGCCCTGGGAAGGAGGGACCCTAGGAAGGCCTGCGGGGCTGCAGCTGATGTGCAGACCATGTGCACAGACCCCACAGGTTCAGGCTCAGTGTTGAACTTTCCCATGTCACTAACTCCCTTGTAGAAAGAACGAAAGGGTCTAACTCAGGTTTAAGTCAGACATAGGCCGTTTGAGGCTCCCATGGGAAGGAAAAATCACTCCAGACTCCTCAGAAGCAAAGGCCAAGCAGGCCTGAGAGCTAGTGAAACTCCAGGGAGAGGAGCAAGACCTCTTGAGCTTTCTCACCTTCCCAAAGCTGCCTATCTTGGAGAAAACAGATGAGGCTGACTCTTCAGAGTTCTAGGCCAAGGGATCTGGACTTGACAGTCAAGTTTCCGCCATGAAGCAAAAGACAGAGCTAGCCTCGAAAGAGCAGCTCTGCATCACTCTGGCTAAGTGCTAAAACTCTACATCTCCCTGAGGAAACAGGAGAGAGTAAAGGATGGGCAGAAAAAAAAGAGAGGAAGGAGCTGGCATTAATGGACCAGCAAGGGAAGGAGAAGGGAGCAGGAAAAGTGGTAGTTCATGTAGGGTAAATTAGATGAAGGGGAACAAACAGATGAAAGGTCAGAGGGCTCTGTACGTAAAATAAGGAAGGTTGTGAAGATAAGTAAATGTTGCCTGAGATATCTGAAGTATAGTTCCTCTTTGGCTGACAAGCCTTAATCTGCACTCGGGAAACAGCTTGTATGAGGAGGAGGATGGCAGACAAGGAGGCATGAGGGAGGAATTCTTACAGGAACCATCTGGCTGAGTCACTTTTAGGGCTGTTCAAAGCTATCAAACTATTGACATTTCCTGGAAATTCTTTAATGCCAACAACTGTGTTAAATGAGCAACATCCCTAAGACCCCAATTGCACTTTGGATCCCCTCTTCCTTTCTTGTTACTTTTGCGATTTACAAATCCCCCAAACTTGAAGTCTTCAAGGATTCAGCATCTGCCATTTCCCCATGTGTTAGTCCCCTCCCTCGGCCCCTTCAAACACGCTCTCCACTCAGAAATCTACCATTTAGGCTTTATTTATTTATTCTTTTTTTTTTTTTTTTTTTTTTTTTGATGCACACACAAGTCTTCTCACTCCTCCTCATCTTTCAAAGAATCCACCCACTAGGCTGTCACTTCAATCTGCTGTCTCCTCCTGCAACACAGAATTTCTGATGAAAGTCCCTAGGTGAGCCAGCCTGGCCAGCAGAAACGGATGCTAACCCACTCCATCTAGCCCATGGCCTCTGCTCTCCTGGACTCCCTGGCTGAGTCCTCAGATTAGTTCCAGATCTTCTCTCCTTAGGTTTCCTATAACATCTGGGTTTCTCCCTTACTTGCTTACAACAACCTCTTGCTTTCATTCATCCATTCATTCATTCTGAGGCCATCTGAGGAAAGCTTCCTTACCTGTTTTCCTGATGACCTAATATATGCTGTACTCAACTACTTCCTCTTCCTTGCATGGGGAAACCAAGTCAGAGGGAAAGATACATCTTTCCCTTCTAATGCCGAATCTCATTCCTTCCAAGCCCACTCTCATTCTCCACCTCCAATCTCTCTGTGTCCATTCTTCTCTTCCTTTCATCTGTCAGTTATGCCAGTGGCACCCAGCCTGGAGTATGAATTGGGGCCATCTAAGTCTCTGAACTTAGATGGGAAAAAAAATGTGTCTTGATTTTCACTAACTCTAAGGGAAATTTAGCATTTTCTTTGATTATGACAACAAATCACAATTATGTAAGCAATATCTGTGACTTTATCATCAATAGAAATCACATCTATTTTCATCTTTTTTTAAATTTTTTTTAGGGATGAGGGTCTCGCTCTGTAGGAGTGCAGCGGTGTGAACACAGCTCACTGCAGCCTCAAACTCCTGGGCTCAGGCAGTTCTCCTGCTTCTCCTCTTGAGTAGCTGGGACTACTGATGTAACCCATGCCTAGGTAATGTTTTTAAAAAATGTTTTGTAGAGACGAGGTCTTACCATCTTGCTTAGGCTTCACATCTATTTTCAGATCTCATCACTGGTTTTGTGATATCTTAAAGTGGCATTTACGCTCATTACTCCTCTGAAATTATGGAAATCAGTAGACCACAAACAGCTTTTCTTATTTAATACTTCAATGAAAGGCTTATACATTGTTTTATTGATAATTTTTTTAAATTTGGAGAACTATACATCAATATAATTTATTATTTTGTAATTATATACATATTATTTTGCACACTTAAAAACCTTATTGGAGGCCAAGATAGGAGGATCCCTTGAGGCCAAGAGATTGAGATCTGGACAACATAACCAGATCCCATCTTTACAAAAAAATTTTTTTTAATTAGCCAAACATGGTGGTGTGTGCCTATAGTCCCAGCTACTCAGAAGGTGGAGGTGGAAGGATTGCTTGAGTCCAGGAGTTTGAGGTTACTGCAAACTATGATCATGCCACTGCACTCCAGCCTGGGTGAAAGAGCAAGACCCTGTCTCAAAAATAATGGTAATAAAAATAATTTCTTTAAGAAAAAGAACCTTATTGGGCAGGGAGGGGGACCATTATTCCCAAAACTGGTCATTAGCTTCACCAGATTGCCAAAGATACATTTCTTAGTCTGTTTTGTGTTACTGTAACTGAATACCTGAGGCTGGGTAATTTATAAAGAACAGAGATTCATTTCTTACAGTTCTGGAGGCTGGGAAGTCCAACAGCATGGCACTGGCATCTGGTGAGAGTCTTCTTGCTGTGGCATAACCTGGCAAAGGTCATTACACTGTGAGAGGGTGTATTAGTCAGGGTTCTTTAGAGGGACAGAACTAATGGAATATATGTGTGTGTGTGTGTATGTATATGTATGTGTATATATATACATATATATAAAGGGGAGTTTATTAAGTATTAAGTTTTTATAAGTGTATATATGTGTATATACATAAACACACACACATGCAGATTTCATTCATTCAGATTTCATTCAGTGAAGTCATTGAAAAAGAATGAGATTGTTCTTCTGTGCTGATGTGGACAGATGTTAAAAATCCTTATTAGAGATTTAGAGAACAACAGCAAGCCACAGAACTATGTGTGCTTATATATATATATATATAAAGGGGAGTTTATTAAGTATTAACTCACACAATCATAAGGTCCCACAATAGTCTGTCTGCGGGCTGAGGAGCAAGGAGAGCCAGTCTCCGTTCCAAAACTGAAGAACTTGGAGTGTAATGTTCGAAGGCAGGAAGCATCCAGCACAGGAGAAAGATGTAGGCTGGGAGGTTAAGCCAGTTTCTCTTTTCACATTTTTCTGCCTTCTGATTAGATTGTGCCTACCCAGATTAAGGGTGAGTCTGCCTTTCCCAGCCCACTGACTGAAATGTTAACCTTTTTTGGCAGCACCCTTACAGACACACCAAATTCAATCCAATCAAGTTGACAGAATCAACCATCACAGAGGGCAAGAGCGTTTGTGCCAGCTCAGGGCTCTCCTCTTTGTCTTATAAAGCCACCAGTCCTGACATAAGGAGCCCACCCTGATGAACTTCTCTAATCCCAGTTACTGTCCAAAGACCCCAACTCCAATCAAAATATGAATTTTGGGATTAAGTTTTTAACACATGAAATTTGGAGGACACATTCAAATCATAGCAGTAAACATGACACACAAAAAGTTAAGAACCCCTGTGTATAGTAGAAGTCGCCTTGTCTTGATCCTTACTCCCAACCATAAATTTTTTCCCATGTTTATTGAATATGATTTGAATAATGACACAATTCATTTAAAATAGATATTCTGACACCAAAGACCCCTCTGGGCATCCAAACCTTTGTCTGGAAGATCTTGTTACAAAGCAGTGTTTCTAAACATAGCAGTGTGTCAGAATCAAAAAGTCATCCCAACATGAACAGGTCCTGAGGCACTGCTCCATACTATCTGCATCAATTTCAGGCAGAATAGGTGGCTGGAAAACTTTTAAATGCAAACACCACAGGCATCTATTAAAACGCTTAAACTGTACAAAAAAAAAAAAAAAAGTATACAATGAAAGTTAAAATTCCTTCCATTCCAGAGCTTCACTCCCATTTCTAGAGGTAATCACCATTAACAATTTGTGTTCTCCTCCTGAAGTCATCTGAGTGCATACACACGCATTACAAGTACTATACACACAATTCTGTGGCTTGCTCTTTTTCTCTAAATCTCTAATAAGGATTTTTAACATCTCTCCACATCAGCACAGAAGAACAATCTCATTCTTTTTCAATGGCTTTACTGAATGAAATCTTCATTTAAAAATTATAATTTAAAATATTTGAAGTACTGGGCAAGGTGTGGTGGCTAGCCCTTGTAATCCCAGCACTTTGGGATGCCAAGGTGCGCAATCACATGAGGCCAGGAGTTCAAGACCAGCCCGGCCAACGTGGTGAAACCCCATCTCTATTAAAATTATAAAAATTAAAAATTAGCCGAGTATGGTGGCACACACCTATAATCCCAGCTATTTGGGTGGTTGAGGCATGAGAATCGCTTGAACCCAAGAGATAGAAGTTGCAGAGAGCCAAGATCATGCCACTGCACTCCATCCTGGGCAACAGAACAAGACCTATCTCAAAACAAAACAAAACTAAGGTTCTAGTGATCGACAGTGGTCATGGTTGCACAGTCATGCAAATGTACCAAATATTACTGAAATGTACACTTAAAATGGTTAAAATGGGCTACCTGCAGTGGCTCACATCTGTAATCCCTACACTTTGGGAGGCTGAGGCGGGTGGATCACTTGAGCCCAGGAGTTCGAGACCAGTCCAGGAAACATGGTAAAACCCCATCTTTACCAAAAATATGAAAATTAGCCAGGCATGGTGGTGTGCACTTGTAGTCCCAGCTGCTTGGGAGGCTGAGCTGGGAAGATCGCTTGAGCCTGGGAAGCAGAGGTTGATGAGCCGAGATTGCACCCCCGTACTCTAGCCTGGGCAACAGAGAGAGACCCTATCTCCAAAAATATACAAATAAATAAAATGGTTAAATGGTAAATTTTATGTTACATACATTTTACAACAATTAAAAAAAACAAAAACAAAAAATCATTTTGAAGCTCCCCAGGTAATTGAGCTGCATTGCTCCTCTTGCCCCTGGTCCAGTCACCAGCCTGACATTTTGGAGACGCCTACTCTCATTTTGCCTCTTTTGCCACCACTCTGAGTCCACTCATTCTAGAGAAATTAAAAGCAAAAAGACGAGTTGTATTTCTTCATGGAAACAATTCCCTCCTCTCCACGGGCGGCTGCTAACACGGAGCTGTAGTGGCATGAAAGGCTCGTTCCTAAGCCTGTCAGGAGTCGGCAGACGGCTGTTATGCGGTTGGTGCCACCGACAGCCCCAGTACTGCGGGAGGACAGAATCCCTTTCAGCTCCGGAATGCCTTTCATCCTCCGTGTTGAAAAGCTCTGTAGAAATTAGGCCAGAGCTTGTGAAGCGATTCAAGCCCAGGCCCAAATAGCCCAAAGAGTGTGCTGTGGCAGAAGTCTGCGTGGAAACCTTACTCTCCCTGTCCCTGCTAAAGCCTCCTTGTACTTTCTTTCCTTGCATCTCCACATCCTTGACTCAGCTACAGGTCTCCGAAGAAGTCTTTTCATACGTGATATGTTCAGATAAGTTAAATCCCCTGAAATTCTGTGTAACGTGATGTATCTGTGCCGTTTAGTGTCATTCCATTGATCCACAGACTTGGGAGCAGTTCAGATCTGAGGGAACAAAAGCTGGTCTGAGAACATCATTGTCAAATCTTCAATCCACAGGAAGGCTTTCCCAGCACCTCGGGCACTCTGTGTCACGGAAGTCCATGCAAGTACTGCCTTGGCTACAGGCAGACACTTCACAAAGAGGATTTTGTGACCCAGACAGGTTACTGTGGTACACAAAATTCTTGCATCTGCCTGTTAAGGAATCACTTGAATGTCTGGGACGATCTGTCTTGATATTGTCCACATTCATGCAGTGTGGCTCGAAGGTCTGTCCGAGGCTCAGCGGTTGGGTCCTGGCAGGGAGATGACTCCATTGGAGACTCCGGATTTTCCTTTCCCCGGCTGGTTACTCCCAGGTCATTGTACATACCAACATTCCATCATTTCATGGAAGTTTTCTTAGGTGTGGTGAAGCGCGGCTCTGACCTCATCTCATAGGTTCATTCGAGATTCTTCTCCGTTTTCTCCTTCCTACACAGCAGCCACTATAGTAAGTTGCTTCACTGGAGTCTCTCACTGTGCACCACTGCCACCCACTGCACTGCCAACACTGTCCACGCACTCAGGAACTGTCCCTTTGGTTGGGTTTTTACCTGCTCAAACATCATTCCTTTCAGCTATGGTGGCCTTGCCTGTCAGGCCTGGTTCATCTTTAAGAAGTGGAACCCAGGGAGTGGTGAGACCTGGCTGTTCTATTTGAAGAACTGGGGGCCACCACTCTCAATGTGTTTTCCTTTTCCTGCTGCCTTCCCTCTGAGATCAGATGTTCTCAGACTCCATCCTACGGTTGAAATCCTGGCAATTGCCCCATAGTGAGGTATGGGAGTTGGGAACAAGCCCTGTGGAGGTCAAAACAGGCCCCCGAGCTCCTGGCAACTGGGTTTCCTAAGATAAAGGTCTTGCTCCTGGTTGCTGGCTTGCCGTGGTGCCAAATAGCCACTTTGCAGCCTTCTTATGGCACGGCTGTTTTCCAAAAATTAACCAGTTCTAGTGTGCATTTCAAGAAACTCTACTTTCAGCACAGGAAACAAATATCAGCTTCTCATTCTGGTTTTCATGCTCTGGGTTGCTAGCTGGTAACTTTTGCCTGCCCTGAGACTCCTGAGAGATGTCACACCCTCCACCACCAGCGTTGTGTGTTCTGTAATCGGTTTCACTTGGATTCTCAATCAGAGCTACCATCTTCCCCACCTGTGCACCCCAAGTCCACCTGAGTGATACAGCAATCTTTAAGGATGGGAACTGGACAGGTGTGGTGTGGCACGTTACCCTAGGTCAGCCGTTCTTAAAGTATGGCCCCCACTCAGCAGCATCAGCATCACATAGGGAACTTGTTATAAATGCAAATCCTCAGACCCACCACAGATGTGTCGAATCTGAGGCTGGATCCAGCAAGCCCCCCAGCTGAGTCTAACGCATGCTCACTGGGGCCACGTCGCTAGGTGAGGCTTTGTTTGCCCTCCACCTGTCCCTTATCACAGGGGTCTGCAACCTCCAGGCCACGGATGGGTACTGGCATTATATTCTTACAGGAATGCAAACCCTATTGTGAACTGTGCATGTGAAGGATCTAGGGTGCATACTTTTTATGAGAATCTAATGCCTGATGATACGTCACTGTCTCCCATCACCCCCAGATGGGACCATCTAGTTGCAGGAAAACAAGCTCAGGCTCCTACTGATTCCACATTACGGTGAGTTGTATTATTATTTCATTATATATTACAATGTAATAATAATAGAAATAAAGTGTACAATAAGTGTAACGCACTTGAATCATCTGGAAACCATGCCCCCTGACCCCTGGTCCATGGAAAAACTGTCTTCCACAAAAACCATTCCTGATGCCAAAAATGTTGCAAACTGCTGTCTTATGAGAATCACAGTTTTAGACTGCGTGAGGTGGCTGAAGCCTGTAACCCCGGCGCTTTGGGAGGCTGAGATGGGAGGATCACTTGAGGCCAGGAGTTAGAGACCAGCCTGGTAAACACCCCATCTCTAATTAAAAAAAAAAAAAAAAAGAATCACAGTTTTAGAACAGAGGCTCTCAGCCCTGGCTGCATCTTAGGATCACCTGGGGAGTTTTTATAAAGTATAGATACCCTGACCTCACACCCAGAGGTTCTGATTGAATTCATCTGCTTGGTCATAGTTCTTCAGGTGATTCTAATGTTCACATAGGGCTTTAAGAACCACTCACAGTCAGGCACGGTGGCTCACATCTATAATCCCAGCACTTTGGGAGGCTGAGGCAGGTGAATCACCTGAGGTCAGGAGTTAGAGACCAGCCGGGCCAACATGGTGAAACCCCGTCTCTACTAAAAATGCAAAAATTAGCTGGGCGTGGTGGTGCACGCCTGTAGTCCAAGCCATTCTGGAGGCTGAGGCAGGGGAATTGCTTGAACCTGGGAAGCAGAGGTTGCAGTGAGCTGAGATCACGCCATTGCACTCCAGACTGGGCTACAAGAGTGAAACTCCGTCTCAAAAAAAAAAAAAAAAAACCACCCACAAGATTCTCCATGCAGAGTTTGGCAGCCTTGCAAGTAACCACCCATTTGTTCCTCACCACCTCCTCCCAGCACAGAAGTAATTTATTTTTTGCAATTCATCATGATCACTCGTCAGCCAGAGAGGTAACAAAATGTAGGACAGAGCATTGCCAGGTTCAAGGAGAGACTTGGATTTCTAACCCGACCCCTGACTGGCTGCAAGCCTTTGGGAAAATTAAATCATCTAATCTGTCTAGGCCTCAGTGGCTTCCTCTATAAAATAGGAATTATATTAACATTTATTGGATAGTCTCTTAAGGTCTTTTCCAGGAAAAAAATAAATCTTTGGTTCTAAGAGCTTCTGAAAGATCTGAACTTGTCTTCAGCATAGAATTGCTAATATTGAGTTTTCATCCTTCAGGATGAGCAGAAAATATTGTGAGCCAGTCCATTTTGTGTTTTTTTCCCCAATATTTACAAATATGGGCCAAGTCTAAAAGAGACTGGCACTCAGCACCCGGATGCCAAGAAGGAAGCCATGACAGTGGTATGTTTGTACGGCTGCTCTGTGGCCTAGAATGTTCCAATGGGCACTCAGCCGCTGCTCAGGAGAGACTCCCATGCTTAGTGTGCCCCCCACTGCCACCCACCATGTTCACAGACATCCTCATCCTTTCACTGCCACTTAGTTAACCGCCCTTCCTCCTGACTCCTCTTCATTTTCCTTTTTTTTTTTTTTTTTTTTGAGGCAGAGTCTCACTCTGTCGCCCAGGCCGGAGTGCAGTGGTGCAATCTCGACTCACTGCAACCTCCGCCTCCCAGGTTCAAGTGATTCTCCTGCCTCAGCCTCATGAGTAGCTGGGATTACAGGTGCCCACCATCACGCCGGGCTAATTTTGTGTTTTTAGTAGAGATGGGGTTTCACCATGTTGGCCAGGTTGGTCTCGAACTCCTGACCTCAAGTGATCTGCCCACCTCGGCCTCCCAAAGTGCTGGGATTACACACATGAGCCAGTGCGCCCAGTTCCTCTTTGCTTTTCTTTTTGGCCCTGCAAAGACTACAATAATCAGCCTGTGATTATCTTCACGGAGCTCATCCATCCAACCCTACTAACACGAAGACTCCTATGAAAAACAAGTCCAGTGTTCCAGGAAGGAGAAGTTGAATAGGTCAAGTGTTTCCTGAGTCAGTTGCTTAAATTAAACAACAACAACAACAAAAATTTTGCATATTCACTTTCTTCCCTGAAAAATAGTTTGCTATTCCCCTCCCTCCTATACCCCCACATGAGGAAGTAATGGGATTAGAAGACTGAGAGAAGATGGTAAGTTGTTTCAAACTGATAGAGTGTCCTTAATACTATGTTAAAAGTCAAGTAAAACTGTAATTTTTAGGAATCTCTTCACAGAGAGAGAAGAAAAAAAAAAAAAACGACACAAGGACCCCAGGAATTTGGCTAAAGGACACAGCCAAGCCTTCCCATGGTCCAGGTCACCATGGAGAGGCAGGGATGTGTTTCACATGCTGGTGTCCCAACTTCAATTCTTCTGCCCACTCTGGACTCCATTTCTGTAATCAGGGAACACCCATCCCTTCTCTGGAGGACAGGTGCAGGAAAGGGCTTCGACAGGCACTGGGCTTTACAAGTTCTAGTCCTTTTCCCAGCCTGAATTTGGGAGACTCAAGTGCAGTTGGCCAAGAATGACAGTCATGCTTTTTATCCACAGGGGATTAGGTGTGTTCTGATCAAGAAGAGAGGCTTTTATTCTCTTTTCCAGATCCTTCCCTTGCTACTGGCAAGATTTATGCATATTCTGGATCCCAGGTCTGTCGTCCCCTCACGCCATGTGGAAGTTTCCCAGGACTATAGAGAAATGTTCAGATATGCAGATGCCACACACTAATTCTCAGAGTTTCTACAGCCATTATGACTAAAGAGATTTTTGTATAGTGTTTAATTTTTTGGTTGGGTCTTTGTTTCACTTTTTTTTCTAATTGAGGGGGAATTTTAAATTGTAACCATTGTTACAACCTGAGCAGAGCAGACACAGTACCTTCAAGACAACTTCTCCATCCTTTTGGTTTTATAATATGTGCATCCTAAGGCACCCTTTTTACAGTTACTTAGGTGTCAACCTCACTGTACAATTCTACAAAGAGTAGAACCTGCATCACAGTGAAATAAACTGGTCCAGCTGCTATGATTCAATGGTTCTGGCACTTCCCAAGCACAATATTCCTCTCTTCCATTCTGTCATTCATACCTGAAACTCCACCCTACTGATTAGTGGCATATCCAGCCTAAAGTACAAATATCCCAGGAGAAAGCAGCTTATTAATGTTGCCTGAGTGATACTTTATTTATCAGACTCTTCAATGTGGCATCCACTTGAGAGCTGGTTTACAAAGCGGGGAAAAGTGGGCAAGAGCATGGTTCATGCAGAGACGGCCTGAGATAGGGCCCTATTCGGCCAGGGAAGTGTGACTATCCCCTCATATAATCCTCACCACCATTGCAGCTATTGTTTAACGTCCCCCCAGCCCCCTCTTTTGTTTTTTTTTTGTTTTTTGTTTTTTTTCAAATTCAAAGCTCAGAAAGGTTAACTAACTTACTAAGAGTAGCACAGATGGCAAATGATAGAGGAGGTGTCTAAATCCACATCTCAACAGGAAGCCAGATTCCACCATGAAATGCCAGTGAATTCTGACACAATCCTACCTTTTTCTTATAACATCACTCATCTAATCAATGTCGAGAGTTTCCCGCTGTCCTGGTGATGAGGCAAAGGGCCAAGAAACATGGAGCTCCATGCAGTACCTGAGCGACTACAACGAAGGAAAAATTACTCCAGTGATCCAAAGAAAAGAAGCCTCTTTGGGATCTCCAACATGCAAACTGCAGTTTTGTATTGTTTGTTTAAAATAATTAATCAGGTCAGTTTGGCTTCCTACTGAACTTACTTGAGATCTGTAACAGTGCTAATGAAAGGAAATAAATGAATGTTTGAGGATGAAGAGTACATGCTAGTACCCTAGCATGTAGATTTCCAGAAATGTTCTAAGTCCTAAATTAGTTTTCCTTGATGGATACCTGCCAACTACCTGTTTGAAATTAGACTTTAATTCTTTATATTGTGTTGAAATTCTGATTCCATCCTATGAAGAAAGAGTTTTTCCCATGATCATTCATGCTTTGCACTTACAGGGGCAGGTGTCTGTATAGGTTAGAACCTGGTATGATCCCTGGAAGAGAATAAATAAGAGCCTAATACATGTTTGTGGGGAGAGGAAGACAGGTTGAAGGTGTATTAGGAAAAAAATGTCTGTTGGTTTCGGAAATAATTTTGGGGCCCTTCTGGGAGCTACACCCCCGAGGAATCCAATCCAGAATAGTGAAAAGATGCAGAGGAGGAAATGAGTTGAAAGTTTTTCAGGAGACCAGAGTTGTTTCCTCTGATTTAAACTCAGGATAATTGAGTCAATTATAAGAACCGAGGAATGGCCGGGCGCGGTGGCTCACGCCTGTAATCCCAGCACTTTGGGAGGCCGAGGCGGGCAGATCACAAGGTCAAGAGATCGACACCATTCTGGGCAACATGGTGAAACCCAGTCTCTACTGAAAATACAAAAAATTAGCTGGGCATGGTGACATGCCTGTAGTCCCAGCTACTAGGGAGGCTGAGGCAGGAGAATCGCTTGAACCCTGGAGGTGGAGATTGCAGCGAGCTGAAATCGTGCCACTGCACTCCAGCCGGTGGACAGAGTGAGACTCCGTCTCAAACAAACAAAGAACCGAGGAATTAGATTGTGTTGCAGGCATTTTGAAGGTGGCATGGCGGCAAGATAACTTCAGCATGAGTAGAACAATGAAGAAAGCATACATTTCTCAATGAAGAAGGGAGACGAGGATGAGATCAAGAATGAACGTAACAGGACCGGAAGGCCAAAGGTGCCCAGGATTGTGGCAGCAGGGCATCTCATGAAGTCTGTTTTTCTTAATTGGCCAAGAGCTGGGCTCTCTGCCCTCTGCAGCTGCACTTTCCTACGAACGTAAGATTGGCATCTTTACATCTGCTCACATCTCTGTTCTAGGGGTTTCATGGCATTCAAAGAAGTGGTCCTGCAGGCATATTTTTATGGAAATCGATATTCTTTTGGATATAAGTTTGGTTGCATAAAACAGAGTCTCAAAGTAATAGAAGCTTAATCAAGATACAGGTCCCCTTCTCCCTCATACAGCAGGGGAAGCTCGAATGGCGGCTGTTCTGACGAGCTGCCCGGGGCTGGACTTATCTATCTGGTTGTCCCATTTTTCCTATGGAGTTGTCTTTGTCTGGATGGTTCTGAATGGCTCACCCCTGTGATTGTATTCCAGCCGTCAGGAAAAAGGGGAAGGGAGGGTCCCTTCCCTTGAAGAGTATGACCCCAAAGTTTCATGTAAAACATCCCTTTCCCATCCTTTGACCAAGACTTAGTCTCATGGTCACAGAAACCTGCACGGGAGGCCGAGAAAAGAGGTTGACTTGGCTCACGGTTCTGCAGGCTGTACAGGAGGCATAGGGGCATCTGCTTCTGGGGAGACCTCAGGAAGCCTTTACCCATGGAGGAAGGCAAAGTGGGAGCAAGGCACTTCACAAGCCCGGGGTAGGAGGAAGAGAGGTAGGGGGGAAGTGCTACATGCTTTTAAACAGCCAGATCTCACGATAACTCACTCACTATCGTGAGAACAGCATCGAGGGGATGGTGTAATCTATTCATGAGAAACTGCCCCCATGATCCAGTCACCTCCCACCAGGCCCCACCCCCAACACTGGGGGTTACAATTCGATACGAGATTTGGGTGGGGACACAGATCCAAACCATGTCACCCTATTATACCCACAAGAGGTTTCCCTATTCTGGGCCACTTTGACCTAAACTTCCACGTTCTCAGTTGCTACCATACTTGACTTTCCATTTAGATGGCTCCCTAAAGACCCAACTTCAGCTATCCTAGTATAGAAATGGATATATCCCCCTTAAAATTTTTTTTCTAAACTCAAATAAGACATTTTTGAAAAAGGAAACTAGGCCGGGTGCAGTGGCTCATGCCTGTAATCCCAGCACTTTGGGAGACCAAGGCGGGTGGGTCACTTGAGGTCAGGAGTTTGAGACCAGCCTGGCCAACATGGTGAAACCCCATCTCCACTAAAAATCCAAAAATTAACCGGGTATTGTGGCACACGCCTGTAATCCCAGCTACTCAGGAGGCTGAGGCAGGAGAATTGCTTGAACCCGGGAAGCAGAGGTTGCAGTGAGCCAACATTGTGCCACTGCACTCCAGCCTGAGCAATAAGGCAAGACTCCATCTCAAAAACAAAAAACAGAAAACAGTCAAAAAACAAAGAAAAAGGAAACTAAAACTAAGGGAAAAGTAACATTAAAAATACTAACTGGTATGATCTAGTGCTCATTATTTATATAGTTTCAGCTACTGTTCTACGTGTTTTAGATACTTAACTCATTTAATCCTCACAACAGCCTGTGGTGCATATGTAATAATTATCAAGATCATTCTTTTTATAAGTGAAATAGAAAGAAATTAAGTTTTTGTTTTGTTTTGTTTTGTTTTTATCCTTTGTCATGGAGCATGTGAAAGCAGAGTCGTGATTCAATCCCAGTGATCTGCTCTGGAGGTTGTACTCATTCTCCAGGTCTCCATTCCCTAGGTCTCATTCTCTCCCTGTTCACCAAAGCATGAAGACGGGCACTCACGGGGCATGCTCTGCTTGGCTAAGCTGCCTTGTCAGTAGCTGTAGTTGGCTTGGAGGGCATGGCTTCCTGGCAATGCTGCTCCATTCCCAAGTCACACTTCCTTTTGTCTAGGCTGTCTCCACTTTTGGATAAGCCCAACTTTTTCTTTGGTTGTTTCAATCTGGCCCTTGGGCCGACCTCTAAGGCCCTGTGTATTATCCCTTCACTTGCACTCCTGATTCTAGGCCAACCATCCTCTACTCAAAAATGAGGCTCCAGCATTTCTCCCCCTTCTTGCCATATCAGCAATTATTCCTTCGCTACCAGACCGTTTTCATAATCTCAGAAACGTGCAGCTTCTTCCTCTTGGCACCACCTCCTTATGCCCCCACACCAGGCTACCACCATTTATTTGCTTTTCTTTGCAACAAAGCTTCTCAAAAGAATTTCTGAAGGTCTCTGTCTCAATTCTTCCCCTTCTATTCTCTCTTAAAAATACCTCCATCAGTCTTCTTCCTCACTGACCTTGTCAAGGTCACAATGATGTCCCATGGTCATCTCTCAGAACTTTTACTTGATGTATCAGCAGACTTTGACATGGTGGCTCACTCCCTCCCTGATACACTTTTTAAACTTGGTTGCCAGAAAAATCTCTTGATTTTTTTCCTGCCTTACTGTTGCTCCTTCCCTGTCATTTATGCAAATTCCTCTTTTTCTCCCTGGTCTTTTAATATTGGGGTCTATTTTTTCTCCTCCTCCATCTGTCCACTCCATTAGTGATCTCATGGTTCCATGTGCCTTTATTTGCTGTCAGTTCCCAAGGATATACATTCTGCCTGAAGCTCTCTGCTGAACCCCAGGTATCAGTCAGGGTCCACTGAGGAGGCAAAAGCCACAGAGTAGTTTGCACAGGAACAGTTTAATATAATCAGGGACTGGAGTAATGGATGATGGGCTAGCAATTGGTAAAGAAAATGCCAAAGGATACATAAATAGCAGATAAAGGGAGCTTCCTCCATCCATAAGGCTGAGATAGAGTGTTCAAGAAGAGAACAAATCTGAAAGAGGAGGACCTCCACTCATAATCTAGGGCTGAAATCCAGACCTTATTGGAAGGGGTGCAGGTGTGGCTCATGGGAAGGTGGAAAAGTTTGCTGAGCTGCTACACTGATGGTACTGAGAATCGGCCCTCTCTGTTGCTGGGGGAGCTGCCTGCTGGCTGGTGCTGCATCTTGGAACTTGCTGTAAAGTCTGCTGATTGGTGCTGTGCTTTGGAACTTGCTGCAAAGGTATGGAGGGAAGCCATCCATATGAGGTGTCTTATGCTGCCAGCTGCCAGGTACCAGCTGCAGCTCACTGCAGGACTTGGGGGCTGCACGATCTATGCACACGGCAGGGGCCTGCACAAAGCATTCACCGGGATTGGGAAGATAAGCCTTTCCTCCTGCAGCATCCCTCCAGAGCACTCTGCTGAGAAACTTTCACATCATGCCAGAGGACAAAGTCAAGCTATTACATGGCCCAGCTCCATTTTCACAGAGCAGATAATGAAAGGTGGATCTGGAGCTGAGAGGTGGTTAATTAATAACTGGTGTACTCCAAAGTTGTGACCAGCCATCTACTTGACCCTTCTACTGGATATCGTATAATCTCAGAAGCACCAAGTCCAAGCCTGTTCTACGTACACCTTTTGCCATTCTTCCGGCTGCTTAGGTTCGATAAAAGAGGTCACAGTTGACTCCCATCTTCTCTCATATCCCACCTGTAACTTGTGGGGAACACCTACTGGCTCTACCTTAAACATATATCTATAATCCCACAACTTGTCACTCCACCCACTGCTGTCCCCCGATCCTGGTCATCGTAATCATCCCTTGCTTGAATTGCAGGAATAGCTCTGTGTCTGTTTCTTTCCATATGCCCTGGCATCTATTTTCAACATCGCCACAAATGCAGTTCTTTGAAAATATGAGTCACATTATATCAATTCTCTGCTCAAAACTCCACATTTCACTTAAAGAAAAGGCCAAAGTGCTCGCAGTGACCAAAGTGATCTAACTTCTGTCTCTCACCCTGTCACCTTTCTGCCACTACACATCTACTCTCTCCTTCTGTGGCTCCAGTTCAATACTGGTCCCATTGTCATTCCTGAAATAAATAGACATGCAACCTCACCCCCAAATACCGAATCAGCATTTCCCTGATCAACTCTTTTCTTTCTGAAAAATAAATGTCCTTATTTATTACATCCATTGTTCGTCGCCTGTTTGCCCCACTAGACTATATATCCCTATCCTCCACAGGGCAGGGATGTTTTTTTATGTATGCATTTGGACATACCCAAGCACTCAGAAAAGCCCCTGGAACATAGTGGGAGCTCAAGAAACATTAAGTGAATATTGAAGATCTAGCTGTGCATCCTCAACAGAGGATGGTGTCCCGTGGCCACACCTCCTGCCAGCTTCCTACGTGCCTGAAGAAAGTTACTTTCTCTTCCTATTAAAAGCTTGTGTTTCTACCGAAGCCTCTTCTCAAGTACCTGCTTCTGATCTGGGAGCACCTTTGTTCCATCCCTCTGTCAGTGGCTCCAAGCTCTCTCTGCAGACCCATTCAGGTGTTCACATGCTAGCTACTTCCTCCTTTCAACCTTCTCATCCCAGCCCCTCTTATGCACAGTGAGAGAAGAGGCCTTCCCACCCCCAACAGCCCCTCAGGTCATCAAACCATCGGATGTGGATTAGCAATCAAAGTAATCATAGGTGCTTTATGGGTTTATTTATTTTAATCCTCATGATAACCTTGTGAGGCAAATAGTGCCGATATGCCCATTCTACGAAGAGACAAATGAGGCATTGAGAAGTTGAGGATTTTGCTTAACTAGCACATTGAGGAGCTGGAATATGTCTGTGCCCTGTTGCCAAAATGCAGTTTTATGTCATGAAAATGACAATGACTAATTTGGAGGGAGCTAAATCTGACTTGAACTTGAATTAAACATTGGTTTTGAGCTGAAATGTGAAGGGATGGAAGTCAAAATGTGATTTTCCAAAGTAAACAGTCCTTAATCAGTCTTAATAGGCTCCAATGGGAGCCAAATCAGAACAGCCTGACATCATCCCGGGCTTCGTGTCCATACCCCCAAGACTGGCTAGTGTGCAGGGTCTCAGGTTCCTATTTTTATGCCAGTTGTGCCACCTCCTGGCATTATCTGAGCAACTGCTTCCCATTGCTCTGAAATACTCCATGTACACATTAGCAAGTTAATTCTTTCTCATTTTCTACTACCTCTCACGTCTGAATGCATTCTTCTCTAACCCTTATGTAACCACCTACTGTGTACATTAAAGTGTTGGATCTCTGCATGGTTTTCTGGATTCACTCATGTCTCTTTCAGTAGATTACAAGCTCCTTGAGGGTAGGGGCGTGAGCTCCCAGTGCTTGGCATGTAGGGACTCAAATGTTTGCTGAAGAAGGAATGCCTGGAGCCCCCTCCAGTCCCCTCTATCCCTCTTATCAAATCAAGCTCTCTGGAGAGGATCTGGTAAACTATACCAAATGATCCATTTGGTTAAATGTATTAATCCTTCCAGGATTCTTTGACTTTTTAATAGTAAGAGAGCCTTAAGCCAAGGAAATGGTATAAAATACAGAGGAGGGGCAGGGAAGAAAGATTTGGGGGCAACTGGGGAAGACTGCCTGGCAAATCATATTATATAGTTGAACATCTCCTTTATCTTGGCGCACTGATAAGCAAGTACTCTTGAGTCTAAACCGAGCCAGTCATTTTTCAGTTTACATCTTCAGAGAAAGAAAGTGCCTGCAAGCGAAAAAACAATGCTGCTTCCCCTGACTCCTTTACTCTAACAAACTCTCCCTCCCATTTTAAAATTTTACATTTGTCGTGACAAGTTCCCTCATTGTCTTGATTTTTGTTTTTCCCTAAGACATGCTACTTCTCCTAAAAGAACTTTTTTTCTTTCTTATTCCTAAATGGCGATTTTTTTTTTTTTTTTTTTGAGACAGGGTCTCACTCTGTTGCCGAAGTTGGAGTGCAGTGGCACAATCACAGCTCATTGCAGCCTTGGCCTCCTGGGCTCAAGCAATCCTCCCATCTCAGCCTCCTGAGTAGCTGGGACCACAGGTGTATGCCACCATGCCCAGCCAATTTTTTTGTATTTTTTGTAGAGACTGGGTTTCGCTATGTGCCCAGGCTTGTCTTTAACTCCTGAGCTCAAGTAATCTGCCTGCCTTGGCTTCCCAAAATGCTGGGATTGCATGTGTGAGCCACCTCACCCCACCCTTAATGACGACTTCTGACTTGCAGCTTGTTGAAAATCAAGTATCGATTGGTATAAGTGAATGGAATCAATGAATGTGGAAGCCTAGCCTAGTACATGGACTTTAGGATAATTTGCCGTATCAAATGTATATGCAAAAGGTGCAACAGTCATATCTAAGAGCAGGGTTCTGTTTTGGTTTTCTTTTTAGAAAAAGTATTTCTTATTCCATTTGCTCTTTTTTAATTTTGTGTACTCATCGCAGTGACGTGGCCCAAGTCCTCCTGCGAGAGTTGTCAAGACTGTCCCTCGAGTTCCTCTTCTCCCATTCTTCCCTCTCTGCCACTTTCTCCCTCTTTATTGTATTTTAATCTCGACAATCAGTGAAGCTGTTGGAGGATTTAGAGGAGCAACTCCTCCCTGTCTTAATAATTGTGCTGGGTTTCATCTCCCCTGCAAAAGGAACTAGCTAAAATCCTCTAGACTTTTACATGTGTGTTATAAACTCAACTGCAGTGCTTCTCAAGCAATCCTGTGGGCAAGCAACTAGCCTCAAATTCCTAGAAAAACCAAATGAAAAAGACATGTAAAATACAAGCCCACAATTTTTATTATGAGATTCAACAGACATAAAATGAATCCGTCACATTGCTCTCAATTTCTGTGCTTACCTCACAGGCCCCTGACCAACAGCTCATGGACAGCACCAGAGAGGGGAACACACTTGAAACAGCACTGCTTCAGCAAAGTATGTTGTTAATGCCTTACAGTGTTTTGGTTTAAAAGAAGAGATGAAGACTGGGCACAGAGGCTCATGCCTGTAATCTTAGCACTTTGGGAGGCGAGGTGGGTGGATCACCTGAGGTCAGGAGTTCAAGAACAGCCTGGCCAACATGGTGAAACTCCATCTCTACTAAAAATACAAAAATTAGCTGGGCATGGTGGCGGGTGCCTGTAATCCCAGCTACTTGGGAGGCTGAGGCAGAAAAATGGTGTGAACCCAGGAGGCGGAGCTTGCAGTGAGCCAAGATTGCGCCATTGCACTCCAGCCTGGGCGACAGAGCAAGACTCTGTCTCAAAAAAAAAAAAAAAAAAGAGATGAAAACACGCATAAGTTCTTCACCTTTCCGCAAAATCTAAATAAGCTAACAAAAACTCTGTGTGCACCAGAGAGCATGCGTGCACGTACACACACTCGAATAACACTTTGTAGACAGGTAATACAGTGGAAGGGTTAATTAAACCAATGGACTCAGGAGCCAGATATCCACCATCTGTAAGTTGCTTCCACTTAAACTTATTTACAATAAAATGTGGATGGTAATAATAATGCCAGCTTCTTAGTGTTGTTAAGACAATTAAATGGCATAGCATGCATGCAGCTCTTAGAAGAACAGACACTCAATACCTTGAACTATTTTTTTTTTTTTTTTTTTTTGGAGACAAGTCTCAATCTGTCACCCAGACTGGAGTGCAGTGGCACAGTCTCAGCTCACTGCAACCTTCGCCTCCCGGGTTCAAGCCATTCTCCTGCCTCAGCCTCCCGAGCAGCTGGGATTACAGGCACACCCCTCACACCCGGTTAATTTTTTGCATTTTTAGTACAGAGGGGGTTTCACCGTGTTGCCCAGGTTGGTCTTGAACTCCTGAGCTCAGGCAATCCGCCCGCCTTGGCCTCCCAAAGCGCTAGGATTACAGGCGTGAGCCACCGTGCCAAGCCTATTATTATTCTTTTTGCTTGGTGGAATAAAGAGATTCCTGTTGCTTTGCTCAGAATTTCCATCTGGAAGGTGTAGATGAATCTGTGGTTTACTTGGCAAGCCAGGGCCAGTCATCTCTTCCCCAGCATCTGGAAACATCTACCGTCAGTGGGTGGAGGTAGAATCCCAATTCTTACTGAGGAATGAAGTTTCCCTTAACTTGATGTGAGGAATATCCCAACCGTCTACTGCTGCTGCCCTCTGCTGCTGCCATTAAGAATTACACCAAGCCGAGTTTCTGCCATAAGACCAGCAAAATGTAACCACATATGGAGGGAGTTGGCAATACAGGTTGGGTATCCCGTATTTAAAATGCTTGTGACAAGATGTGTCTTGGATTTTGGATTTTTAAAGATTTTGGAATACTTGCATATACACATTGAGGTATCTTGGGGATGGGACCCATGTCTAAATATGAAATTCATTTATGTTTCATATATACCTTGTCCACATAGCTTGAAGGTAATTTTATGCAATATTTTAAATAAATTTTTGCATTAAACAAAGTTTTGGCTATGTTTTGACTGCAACCCATTGCATGAGGTCAGGTGTAATATTTTCCACTAGTGACATCATGTCAGTGCTCAAAAAGTTTTGGATTTTCTAGCATTTCAGATTTCCAATTTTCAGATTAGGGGTGCTCAACCTGTATGGACTTTGTTTAGGATTTCACTGAATATCCGCAAATTCATTTTTCACACTGACTTTAACATAATAGCACTGCATTTTTATAATCTATAACTGTTTCTGGACATTTTCATGGAATATTTTCTATTTTCAATTTTTAAAATATTCTATTATTATTTTAGAGACAGTCTTGCTTTGTCACCTAGGCTGAAGTGTAGTGGCACAATCATAGCTCACTGTAACCTGGAACTCCTGGGCTCAAGCAATCCTCCTGCCTTAGCCTCCCAAGTAGCTGAGACTACAGTCATGCAACTACCACATCCAGTTAATTTTTTTATTGGTAGAGACAGAGTCTCACTCTGTTGTTCAGGCTGATCTCAAATTCCTGGCTTCAAGTGATCCTCCTGCCTTGGCCTCCCAAAGCATGCTGGGATGCGCCACTGTGCCTGGACATCAAATGTTGCTCTATGGTACCTCAAACAGGCTTCTGAACACGGCCATTTCTCAAAGCTACTCTTCTCTGACTTTCTCATTTTGGTTTTCTGTATCCCTGTATCCCAGAGACTTACGTCCCCCAGTAGCTGTGACCTCTCTTTTTTTCACGTCCTCTCAGTGGCTCAAACCAATCCCTCCCTCCCTCTGCAAGAGCTTTTAGCACCTCGAGAGAGGCCCTCCTGCCTCCAAGCCTCTCCCTTTTACAGGTCATGGAGATCCATCATTCAAAAGCTCTCTCTGCTCTGAGTCATCTCTCCACAGCCCGTGCTTGGCCCACGCTCCGTGGGCCTCCTGCAACCTATCCTGCCAGCTCCAAGCCTGATCTCTCATGACCCCAACACAGCTGCCAGGCCGGCTCCCATCATCCACATACACACTGTCATTTCCTGCCTCTGTAGTTTAGTGATTGCTCTTTCTTGTGTTGAAAAGGCACTCTTTTCTACAAAAATTATTCACTGCTCAGCTCAAATGCTATTTCCTACATAGCGCCTTCTTTAAGCACTCCAGGGAGTACCTTAACTTCTATGACATTTCTTATGTCTTACTTGGGTTGCCCTTATCAAATGCATTGTTACTTGGGCACATGACTTCTTAAAATTTTTTCTACTATCATATGACCCAGCAATCCACTACTGGGATCCACAGAATACCATATATATCTCCACAGAAATTGAAACCAGTATGCTGAAGAGCTGTTTGCACTCCTATCTCCATGGCAGCATTAATTACAATAGCCAATGTACGAAACAACTGAAGTGTCCAGCAACAGAATAATGGATAAACACCTATTGTCAGTTGGTGGAGGCAGAATCCCAACCACTGTTTAGGAATGAAGTTTTCCTAAGCTCACGGTGTGAGAAATATCCCAATCATGGGTAAAGAAAATGTGGTCCATATATATACAGCCTTTATAAAGAAGGAAATCCTGCCATTTGCAGTAACATGGATAAACCTGGAGGACTTATTATGTTGAGTGAAATAAGCCAGGCCCAGAAAGAGAAATACTGCATGATCTCACTTATATGTGGAATCTTAAAACACTGAACTAATAGAAGCAGTGAGCAGAATGGAGCGTATCAGGGGCTGGGGTGGGTAGGTGTTGGAGAGATGGTGGTCAAAAGGTAAAAAATTTCAGACAGCATGTATAAGTTTAGGAGTTCTATTGTCCATAATGGTGACTAAAGTTAATCACAATGTATTGTGTTCCTGAATTTAACGCAATACATTTAAAAACTTAAGTGAAATAGAAAAATTTCTTCAGAGACCGAAACTACCAAATCTTTTTTTTTTTTTTTGAGACGGAGTCTCGCTCTGTTGCCCAGGCTGGAGTGCAGTGGTGTGATCTCGGCTCACTGCGAGCTCCGCATCCTGGGTTCACGCCATTCTCCTGCCTCAGCCTTCCGAGTAGCTGGGACTGCAGGTGCCTGCCACCACGCCTGGCTAATTTTTTGTATTTTTGGTAGAGACGGGGTTTCACTATGTTAGCCAGGATGGTCTCAATCTCCTGACCTCGTGATCCGCCCGCCTTGGCTTCCCAAAGTGCTGAGATTACAGGCGTGAGCCACCGCGCCTGGCTTTTTTTTTTTTTTGAGATGAAGTTTTGCTGTTGTCACCCAGGCTGGAGTGCAATGGTGCAATCTCAGCTCACTGCAATCTCCATCTCCCAGGTTCAAGCGATTCTCCCACCTCAGTCTCCTGAGTAGCTGGGATTACAGGCAACTGCCACC
>NC_045438.1:155039201-155042437 GCF_002776525.5 Piliocolobus tephrosceles
TTTTTTTTTTTTTTTTGAGACGGAATCTCGCTCTGTCGCCCAGGCTGGAGTGCAGTGGCACGATCTCAGCTCACTGCAAGCTCTGCCTCCCAGGTTCACGCCATTCTCCTACCTCAGCCTCCCGAGTAGCTGGGACTACAGGTGCCCACCACCACGCCCGGCTAATTTTTTGTATTTTTAGTAGAGACGGGGTTTCACTGTGTTAGCCAGGATAGTCTTGATCTCCTGACCTCGTGATCCACCCACCTTGGCTTCCCAAAGTGCTGGGATTACAGGCGTGAGCCACCACGCCCGGCCAATTTTTTTTATTTTTATTTTTTAAATTTTTAGTATAGACGGGGTTTCACCATGTTGGCCAGGCTGGTCTCGAACTCCTGATCTCAAGTGATCCAACCGCCTCGGCCTCCCAAAGTGCTGGGATTACAGGCGTAAGCCACTGTGCCCAGCCCTAAACTACCAAATCTTAATAAAGAAGGAAACATATCTCCTGACCTCTATCTGTTGAAGAAATTGCATGTGTAGTTTAACACCTTCTCACAAAGAAAACTCTAGACCCAGATAGTTTCATTGGTGTACTCTACCAAACATTCAAGGAAGAGTTAATACCAATTCTACACATACTATTCCACAATACAGAAGAGGAGGGAACGCTTGGAACCTGTCCACTTTCTACCAGTTCCATCGCCCTCCTTCTCCTCTTGCCTCCAGCTCCATGACTGGGAGTTCCCATGCATGTGTACAGACACCCCAGACTGCAGGTCCAAGCTTCAGGCACAGGCCCTGCAAACAACCACCACACCCCCAGGGCCAAAGGGAGAGCCCTTCAGTGGCTTTGAAAATGGGAAACTTAACCTGGTGCTGTTCCATTCTCCCAAAGCTCAACATTCCACAAGAATCCAGCTGCTCTCGGTTACACTAAAACACCTGCAAGTATTTGCTTTTTATATGTCGTCCAGATTTTATCACTGTTATCTTCAGGAGAGTGGCCTGTTTTTTGCATCACAGAATCTAACTTGGTTGTGAGATGCCCTCGTCACCAGCCTGGTTGTTCTATTCCCAAGACTGCACACAAAAGAAATATATATTGCTTCTCAAGGTCAACCCCTCACCTTTGAGAAGTGTGTGTTTTGCTGGCTATTTCTGAGATGTGTAGCTTTGGATCTCTCCCCCTCTCTGCCTTTCCCTACACGTGCCCTGCTTGGTTTCCAGAGACTTCTTCACCTACTTGATATATTGTTTTCTAGTCTCGCTGAAAATAGAGTTTGTTTTTCTACCCTGCTGACTGTACCTGCTGTTTTGACACTAGAACTATCAAAGATTCATGCAAAGGAGAAGACAGGGCCGAGGTCAGACAATTATCAGTGGTTAATGGAATCATTATTTGTTAAATGACCCCATACGCACTAGGAAACCTATGGCTGTAACCAGAGGTTTCTATATACCAGGACAGTATTGGAAGTCTATAATCACATCTACATAAGACATATGCCACCCGTTTTGACAGGTGAACCAATGTTTCTTCTCTGTAACAGGACATTTCTGGGGTATAGTTATGCATGCTCAGAAAGGGCCATGAAAACACACCACTGTGTTAAGTGATACAGGTATAAGTTTGGGTTTATTAGAGGAAAAACATACAAGCAGAAAGTAGTAGAGTGCATGCCATCCCTGGAATCGAATTATCCCTCAGCTGAGGCCAGGCATAGAGGTTTACATGCACTGTGACCAACATTCCAATAAGACTGATCTCCATGCCCTTAATATTGTAAATATCTATAGCGATGAGGTGGTTCTGCCTATTTGACTAACACAGACCTGTTGAGCCAGTTTTCTGCCAAATTACCAAAATGAAGGAGGAAATGAGTGTTCAAGACCATCCAGATTTGTCTCTCTTCAGCTGTTTTGGAGATGTGGTTTAACCCATGAACTATCTGAATGTTCTTACAGTTCTCATGTTCGCCAATTATGCTGTGATGGGATTTTTACTATGTTCACTTTAATGGCTCCTCAACGTGAAGACAGTTGCCCTACAGCCATAACCTCACTCCATCTCCATTTCCTTATCTCTAGAAAATGAGGCGCAAGGATCGAGGCCAGTGGTATGTGACAATTACTATTCTGCCAAAGTAAATTTAGAAGCTGAAAGATAGGACACCACTTCTAAAGCTATGTGGCTGTCTTTATGCCCTGAAGCTTAGCTCTCTGCGCCACATTTAATGAGACTGGCTGACCTTTAAGTCCCTTTCAACCTTGAGATTTGATTCTGTAACTAGCAGTACAGTGTAATTAAAAAAAAAAAAAATTTAGCAAAAAAGGCTAACCACTAGAGGGCAGAAATATTACAAGTCAGAAAGGAGCGATGGCTGCTACAGTGAAGTACACCTGTGACTTTTACAATTCTTATTTCAATTAAATCCCACAAAAATTTTATTGCCTGCCAACTCCATTCAATAATCTGTGTCATGCTAAGAGTCCAGTGACTAATAATGCTAACAGTTCACAACTCAAATATGCAACTGTAAGAACAAATGGCCACGTGGTAACCCATTTCATTTGTTTAGAAGTCTATATTAAGCACTTACTGTGTGCCAGGTGCAGTTCCATGGACTCAGGATATATCAGCTACCAAAGCAAAGATCCCTAACCTTGTGAAACTGACATTCTGGTGGGAGGACAGATCCAATAAAAACTAAAATAAGCCAGGCATGGTGGCTCACGCCTGTAATCCCAACACTTTGGGAGGCTGAGGCTGGCGGATCACGAGGTCAGGAAATCGAGACCATCCTGGCTAACACGGTGCAACCCGTCTCTACTAAAAATACAAAAAATTAGCCGGGTGCGGTGGTGGGTGCCTGTAGTCCCAGCTACTCGGGAGGCTGAGACAGGAGAATGGCGTGAACCCAGGAGGTGGAGTTTGCATGAGCCGAGATCGTGCCATTGCACTCCAGGCTGGGCAATAGAGCAAGACTCCATGCAAAAAAAAAAAAAAACAAAAAAACAAAAAAAAAAACAAGCAAAAAAACCTAAAATAAATAAATCAATGATGTAGTGTGTTAAAAAGTGATCAGTGCATCAGTGCTAGCCAGGCACTGTGGCTCACGCCTGTAATGCCAGCACTTTGGGACACTGAGGCGGGTGGGTCACCTGAGGTCAGGAGTTCGAGACCAGCCTGGCTAACATGGTGAAATCCCATCTCTACTAAAAATACGAAAAATTAGCCGGGTGTGGTGGTGGGT
>NC_045438.1:155042537-155060519 GCF_002776525.5 Piliocolobus tephrosceles
TCCCAGCTACTCCAGAGGCTGAGGCAGGAGAATCGCTTGAACCTGGGAGGTGAAGGTTGCAGTGAGCTGAGGTTGCACCATTTTGCACTCCAGCTTGGGCAACAAGAGTAAAACTGTCACAAAAAAAAAAAAAAAAAAAAAAAAAAGGGTCAGTGCTGTGGAAGAAGGAAAAAGTAGAACTGCATACAGGGGATTGGGATTAAAGTAAAGTGTTGCAATTTTAGGTGGGGTGGGGAGAGTAGCCTCAGGGAGGGGACATTCGATCACGACTGAGGTGAGCGAGTGGCCCTTGCGGCAAGCAGAAGTTAACGAGTTGCAGGCAGATGGAATGTGAGAAGGTCCTAAGACAAGGCAGTCACTCATAGTAGCTGAGATTGAGGTAAGAGGAGATAGACCATGTGAAGTGTTGTTAGGCTGTTGTGAGTACTTCAGTTTTTCCTGTGAGAGAAATGGGGAGCCACTGAAGGATTTTGTGCAGAGGAGGGATATTTTTAGATTCATTCTGGCTGCAGAGTTGACCAAAGTCTCAGGGCGTTATGTCTTAGGGAAGCTTCCACGTATTCTGTTATCAGCTCATCAAAAAACAGAATGAAGGGCAGTTGAAGGCACCCATATTGCTGTCACCATTCAGTGAATAGCAGCCTTGAAAACTGATTATATGAATTGGAATTATTTTGTCATACCCAGATAAATTAGAGTCCAGAAATGAGGGAGAAGAGAAAGCAGTTGGGGCACAAAGTGCCTGCCCAGGAATTATATTGAAAGCCAGCTGCCAAAGTGACCTGCTATATAACCTGAAGACCAGTTTTACCTAGTAGCTGCTGAAACTCTAAGACTAGTTTTACTTACCACCTTCTCTCACAAATTAGAGCTTGCCTGCTCCTAAAAACTTTGCTTAGGGTCAATGAGCTATCTTTCAAGGCAATACATAACATTTCTCTAATGAAACCTCCAACCATCTCTTTGTTCTTCTGAAGACCACCCCAGTCTGTGTGTATGCCCTGAACTGCAATTCTGTTTTCCCAAATAAAATGATTTAGAGACTCATCTTTGTATTTTTAATTGATCTTGTCACAGCCAATTCACATATATCCCTACTGTGCCACATGCCAGGCACCATGCCAAGTACATTACATACTTTCTCATTTAACCCTTCCCACCTTCTATATAATCACCACTATTGGTGATGATTTTATTCTATTATTATTTTTTGAGATGGAATTTTGCTGTTGTTGCCCAGACTGGAGTGCAGTGGTGCCATCTCGGCTCACTGCAACCTCCGCCTCCTGGGTTCAAGTGATCCTCCTGACTCAGCCTCCGGAGTAGCTGGGATTACAGGTGTGCGCCATCACGCCTGGCTAATTTTGTATTTTTAGTAGAGATAGGGTTTCACCATGTTGGCCAGGCTGGTCTCGAGCTCCTGACTTCAGGTGATCCGCCCGCCTCAGCCTCCCAAAGTGCTGGGATTACAGGCGTGAGCCACTGCGCCCAGTCCTGGTGATGATTTTAAAGACAAGAAAAGGAAATTGTAAAAGTTAGTGGCCGGCCCAAGGTTTAGATCAAGTAAATGGAACCTGTGTAAGGTAACTTGAAGAACTCTGCTTACTCATGTGAACACTACCCAAGTAAGGTTTAGTACCCCAGTACTGAGGAACTAAAGATGGTGGTGGTAAGGGGGAGGGGAGGGGCATCAGTGTTTGAGTTCAACCACCACACGTTTCTTCGTTTTTAAGTTCTGTCTAGCCATTATACCACACATTTGTCTGCACTATAACTGGACTTCTGCACTGTTGATAGTCCTAAGTTTCCTCTAAAGCTTGGCATCTGTGTGGTTTATTGGTAGAGATTTGGACTTTCAAAAGGACGATACCCATCACTGGGGATTTCTCTCAAACCCTGGTGGTTTAAAAACCTACTTGGGCACTGCTGCTCAGCCGGTGGACCAGTGAGGCAAGCACAGAAATAGAAAGCAAGCATTTGTAAGCGTTAGTAGCTACTTTAAAGAGTAACTTTGTTCTGTTAGACCTACTAATAACAAATCGAAGCTTGTATTTAGCACATCTTTTTTTTTTTAACCTTCATTTTTCTCCCATTTTATAGTATTTTACCTGAGAGGCTGAATATACTAAGACAATGGCCAAACCTAATATAAAAACAGATCTCTCACCCACAACCTGCAGCAACCTGCCCAGAAAACCAGTCCGTTATCTACAATAAGCAACCCAGGGAGCCTTCCTGCTTTCAATCAGACTTGCAGGAAGCCTGATTGCCGTCTCTAGCAACAGTCTAGGAAGCTGAACAGTAACTTCTGTAACAACTGGGCTCAAGTGGCCAGGACTTAATAACTGATAGCTTTCTTAATTTTTGTCCTTGCTTCCAAGTTAGGACCAACCAGAGAAAGGCAACTATGCCCCCTAACCAATCCCCGGGATATTCCACTTCCAGGGAGCCGACTCCAGACTCCGGTCTGCGCACACCTGAAGCCTTCCCTTTTGTCCACCATAAAGCGTCCCCACTCCTCTGTCTGCCTTTGCGTCCCTCCCTAAAGGCAAGGGACAGTGGTTGACGCCTTTGCTTTTCTCGTTCAGATGGTCTTCATTTATTCCCACATACCCGGGGTGGGGAGGAAATTAGCAAAAGCAAAACTCGGGTCCTGCACGCAGGCAGCTTAAGTACTGCCCTAGGGCTCGGGTCTCCCCTAGGCAGGAACCTCGAGGGCCGGAGACGGCAGTGCAACCCAGGCACGCGTCTTCGGACGGCCGGAGTAAATGGTCGAGAGATTTTGCGGGGTAGCAAGGGCCCGGGTGCCCAGGGTGGGGGAAACTACACAAGCCTGGAGGCGAGCCTAGCCCTTTATCCCGTCGGGTTTCACCAACGAAACCCGAGCTTCCCAGAGTGAGGGTGGAGCTTCCTGCGCGCGCCCTCTGCGCATGCGCCCGCCCAGTGCCCGCCCCTCAACCTGGAGTTGATGTCACATCCGGCGGCGGCGGCAGCGGTGCTGAGTTTTGTCTCCCGGGTCGTGGGGGCGCGCGCGGATGTCCCAGGTGTCCCGCCGTCTCCCTCCTTTCCGCAGGACTCGCCCCTCCTGGCCCTGGGCCCCAACGGTGCCCGCCTGCCCGGAGGTCGGTCAGCGCAAAGGGCACGGCTTCCTCTGCTTCTCCCGGACCACTTAGTCTCAACCCGGGTGTGTTTCCACTTCTAGAGGTGAAGCATCCATCATAGAGAGAATGGGACCTGGGGTCTTGGACCAAGGTGTTTTTACTTTTCCCATCAGGTGGACGCGCATGGGCAGGAGATTTTATTTGCAATGTTTCCTCCTAGAGGATGCCTTTGTCATTGTACTGCAATCTAAGAATGGGTGTCCTTAGACAACGGGGACCGACCGAATCGTCATGCAACTGTTTGGATGCCTTAAAAAGAAATAAATCCCCACACTCACTATGCGTCTTATGCTGCTGACTTTTTTTTTTTTTTTTTTTTTTTTTTAAGACATCTCCCGAAAGCTCAGAGCCCTTTAGCATTTCATTTACTAAACGAATCCTAATCTTTCCTGTGACTGGATCGGATCAAAGGATATCTTTTCAATAAGGAAGGAAGCCCGCCCCTGCTCACTGGGGACGTCTCAGGATTTTTAAACCTAAAGATTTACTCTTGTGCACAGAGCCTGGAAGCATTTGCGTGAGGCAGTGCCGTGCTTTTTTGGGAAATGCATCACATCTTTTCTGTTCTTGAAACGCCAAATCTAACTTGGCCTTTTTTTGGATGAGTTACCTCCAGTATTATGAAGGTTACTCTGAAGGAACCTGAGACCAATGAGCTTTTTGAGTTCTTGCGATAGATTTTAAATCGTTTTTCTGTCTTCAACTCTGACTTTAGGATCACTGTCAATCGGCTACATTCTTTACCCTCTTCTTGTTATAATTTAATGCAATTTATCTGTTGTAAGTTTTGAATTTTGATAGTTACATTTAATAGAATTGTGTTTAAAAGTGAGGAACTCGTGGCTTTTTACTTTTATATAACTTAATTTTTCATTTTGCAAAATGCCCATTTAAAAAAACATAACTAAGCTAAAGAAAGGAAATTAAAATCATCTGGAATCCTACTACCTAAAGATAACCATTGCTAACATTTTAGAACAGAGTGTTGATGTTTAAAATACATGAAATTTGTAAAAAACAAACAATGAAATCATAGTGTATATTGTTCGAGTATAATTTTTTTTGACATATCTTGCCTGGCTTCCATTTCACTTATTTTTTTTTCTTTGCACATTTATAATAACTACAGAATGTTCTATTGTGCTAGGCACTCATAGGTATAGTGGGAAACCTAGTGTATAAACCTTGTGCCATCTATTTTAGCAGCTCAGAGAACTTTTATATCTTGGTTTATGGCCAAGATGCATAGGTGGATGGTTGTAGAACTGAGTAAAAGGAAATCTTTAATATTGGGTCCTATGCAAGGGTACATCAGATTTATTGAAAAGGTAGAGAACACCATTGAAAATTACTCTAATTCTTGACTCATTGTTTCTACACTCACTTTTCCCCTTCGTCTCTCTCTCTATTTTCCTGTGTCTCCTCCAAGAATGAAATATGACTGACGACTCTCAGAGAAACTTTCGTTCAGTATATTATGAGAAAGTAGGGTTTCGTGGAGTTGAAGAAAAGAAATCATTAGAAATTCTCCTAAAAGATGACCGTCTGGGTGAGTACTTTTTAAAATTAATCTCATTGGTTCTCAGTCATTCCACATGTTCTGAAGTAAGTATTTTCTTAAAAGACATCCAGAAGCATTGGTTGCTTATTGTATTTTTTAGTGACATGTTGAAGCAGAATGGTGTATTTTGAGAAAAGTTATAGATTTTTCAAATTTATATTTCACTGAGGGTCAGAAGTTTTTGAAAGGTTTCTTAAGAAAGTCGTTAATATTTTTTCTTTTATTGAACCTGTATGTTTTCATGTATTATCTAGGTAAATTTGCAATAACTCTGGTCATGATTTTTTTCTTCTTTTTTTTGAGACCAAGTCTGACTCTGTTGCCCAGGATGTAGTGCAGTGGTGCGATCTGGGCTCACTGCAACCTACGCTTCCTGGGTTCAAGCGATTCTCCTGCCTCAGCCTCCTAAGTAGCTGGGATTACAGGCATGCGCCACCATTCCTAGCTATTTTTTGTGTTTTTAGTAGAGACAGTCACCATGTTGGCCAGGCTGGTCTCAAACTCCTGACCTCAAGTGATCCACCCACCTCGACCTCCCAAAGTGCTGGGATTATAGGCATTAGTTACGGCGCTCAGCCCATGATTTTCTTCTATGGAAATACTAAGAGTGCATTGTATATTGACATTTTAGTTTATTTTAAGCCAGTCTGAATAAGGTCTGTTGTTGACTAAAGTAAAATAAACTGAACCATATTTAAAGATAATACTTTATTTGCATGGAGTACTTTTAAAGTTTCTGAAACATTTCTCACCTTATCTTTGATCTTCAACTGTACAGTCTTTGCTTTAGTATGTCTGGTATTCTCCTTTGATAAGTAGAAGAATTGAGGGTCAGGGAACTAACTGTAATTTACTGGAAAATGTAGGGTTTTGAAGGTGGACTGCACCACTTACTAGCTGTGTTAGTTTGATCAAATCATTTAACTGCTTCGAACTTCAGTTTCTGCATTTTTAGAACAAGAACTACCTAACAGGCTTGCAATGTGAATTAAATGAAATAACCCTGTAATTAATAACTACCACTGTTATAGGGAATGTAGTAATATATGCAAAATGCATCTCCAATGCTGTAAAATGCAAATTGTTTTTATTTTTATTATTATTTTTTAAGACAGCGTCTCACTCTGTTGCCCAGGCTGGAGTGCAGTGGCATGATCTTGGCTTACTGCAACTTCTGCCTCCTGGGTTCAGGTGATTCTTCTGTCTCAGCCTCCTGACTAGCTGGGACTACAGGTGTGTGCCATCATACCTGGCCAATTTTCGTATTTTTAGTAGAGATGGTGTTTCGCCATGTTGGCCAGGCTGGTCCCAAACTCCTGACCTCTAGTGATTTGCCCGCCTCAGCCTCCCAAACTGCTGAGATTACAGGTGTGAGCCACTGCGCCTGGCCACAGATGGTTTTTAAATGCCTTAGTTGGCAGAAGTCTTGGGCTAGAAATCAGAGTAGTATTACTTCTTCTAAACTTACTGACCATATGGTAGACATCCCCTGAAGAAATGTCTTAACTATTCTTTCAGTTTTAAAAAATGAAATGTGCTTTGACATACTGTGATCAGCATGAAAAGCTTCTAACAATTGTTTTCTTCTTCCTCTAGATACAGAGAAACTTTGTACTTTTAGTCAGCGGTTCCCTCTCCCATCCATGTACCGTGCATTGGTATGGAAGGTGCTTCTAGGTATGAGACCCAGGAGTTGGAAGATGTATCTTCAAAAATATTGAATAACGGGATCATTTGCTATCTTATCAGTCAGAAAAAGGAAACTTTGTTTAGGCCTTTTATTGAATATTAGATCTTCCCCAGGAGGTTCAATTACCGCTCATTATTTTCTGTTCTATTAATGATACTATAGAAGAGAAAATAGTGTATGTTCCTGAGACAGGATCTGGGAAGAGCACCGGACTAGGAGGAATGAGAATTGGTTTAGGCTTTGCTGTCAGCTCGGTAACCTGGAGGAAGGCGACCCCTCTGGGACTCATTTTTTGCATCTATAAACTGAGGCTTTTGAGCTAAATTACTCCTAGTTTTTAGCTCTACATTTGTAATATTTTGTGATTCTCAGCTATAGAGGTGTAACTTCCTCATGAGTCAAAGAGAAATTGGAGACTTAATACTCCCTAAAAGCGTGAATGACTAAATTCCAGCGGTGTGAATGGCTGAATGAGAAGGAAAACTGATCTTACTTAATTTCTATGGAGGAAAACATGAATTCAGTGCCATGAGTAACTGGCAGCATCCCTTCTGAGCCCAAGATTTTCTTTCCCTTACCATTGCTGAGCCTGCTGGAGCATATAACTCCTATCCATTACCATCCTCCTTTTCTTTCATAAAAAAAGTATTTTTGGCTGGGTGCAGCGGCTCACACCTCTAATCCCAGCACTCTGGGAGGCCAAGGAGGGCAGATCATGAGGTCGGGAGATTGAGACCATCCTGGCCAACATGGTGAAACCCCCTTTCTACTAAAAATACAAAAAATTAGCTGGGCGTGGTGGCGTGTGCCTGTAGTACCAGCTACTCGGGAGGCTGAGGCAGGAGAATCTCTTGAAGCCAGGAGGCGGAGGTTGCAGTGAGACAAGATGGCACCGCTGCACTCCAGGCTGGGAACAGAGCGAGACTCTGTCTCCAAAAAAAAAAAAAAATCTTCTAGTTTGTTAATTGTAAGGTAGTGGTGAGGACTAAATTCCTTGAAGAATATAAACTATGATTGCTCCTTATTGGGCATCCCTGTGTGCCTGTCAGTAGGCAGAGTCATTTACACAGATTGTACAGAGTAATTCTAGAATCCCCTGTGAGGCAGGTATTGGTATCCTAACTTTGCAGGTGGGGAAAAAGACTCTCTGAGGCTAAATAACTTGCCTAAGGCATTATAGCCTGTAAATGGCAGAGCTAGGATTTGAGCTTACGTTTGTGAAACTCATTTGAAGGTAAGATAGATTGTGATTCTCCTGCCTCAGCCTCCCGAGTAGCTGGGACTACAGGTGCGTACTACCATGCCCGGCTAACGTTTTGTATTTTGGTAGAGATGGGGTTTCACCATGTTGCCCAGGCTGGTCACGAATTCCTGAGCTCAGGCAGTCCACCCGCCTCGGCCTCCCAAAGTGCTAGGATTATAGGCGTGAGCCACCGCGCTCGGCCCACCTTCCTTTATCATGTCATAGTTATTTTTTGAGGAAAAGACACTGGAAGTTTAGAGCCTGTCGCGCTGTGTAGGACACAGCCTGACTCTTCCTAGCACAGAGTTTTGCTTATTTAGGGATCTTTACTTCAAATGCCTACTTCCTGATACTATTTTAGTTAAATATCAGGAAGAGGCTTTTTAGGACCAGCTCTTAGAATACAGATTTAAGGGTTAAAGTGCTGCCTCTAGAAGTGTGATGAGGGTTCGGTCACAGCTGTTTAATCTGTATTAGCCGAGATGTAGTAGACTCTTTAGCATGTTCCTTTGGCTTTTCTGGAAGCCTGGCTCACAGTCTCATAGCAATGATGAGTTAAAGATTTATTTCAGGGAAAAGAACATTTAAGCAAGTTTTTTTTCTAATATTAACATGGTATCATATTAGCTACTATTAGTTTTTATTTTTTGGGGTATTCTTTAGAATACTAAACATGTGGCATTTTGCACCAAAGAGGGATTCATAGTCAGATGTACTAGCTAACACTTACACTAGCTTAGTGTTTGCCGAGTACTCTCCTGAATGCTTTGTGTATATTGATCTGTTTATTCATCTCAACAACTGTATGATATTAGGTATTGTTATTCCCATTTCTCAGATGGGGAAGCTAAGACATAGGGAGATAAAGTGATTGCTAGAGGTCACCACCCAGCCAGTTCATTGCAGAGCTGGAATTTAAACCCAGCAACTTTGCTCCAAAGTCTGTGCTTCTGTGGAGCCCGGAGGCTTGAGTAAATAAAATGTTTTGTTTTGTTTTGTTTTGTTTTGTTTTGTTTTGTTTGAGACAGGGTCTTACTCTTTTTCCCAGGCTGGAGTGCAGTGGTACGATCACAGCTCACTATGGCCTTGACTTCCCAGGCCCAGGTGATCCTCCCACGTCAGCCTCCCGGGTAGCTGGGACTACAGGCGCGCGCCACCGGACCTGGCTCATTTTTCTGTAGAGACAGGGTTTCTCAGATACCTTCACTCAGTTGCCCAGGCTGGTCTCAAACTCCTGGGCTCAAGTGATCTGCCTGCCTTGGCCTCTCAAAGTGCTGGGATTATAGGCATGAGCCACCATACCTGGCCTAAAATGTTTTTCTTTATGGGAAAATTTAGAGCCATGAAAATTCATTGTCACCATTTCCCAAATCTGTTTGACGATGGCATTTTGTTTTCTCTTGGGGTTAGCATTCTGTGGAGAAGCATTTGGTGAAATGCTTATCCCGTTTCCTGCCTCTGACAGATGGGGAAACAAATGCCCAGAAAGACAAACACATTTGAGAGTCCTAGTATTATCCAATCTGAGGCTGGAACCCGGATGGCTGGCCTGTCTAGTGGTCTTTCCACTATGTTTTCTCAGAGCCATTTGTTTGTAAAAAGGATATGACACCATGTTTAAATGGGTTGATGAGCTTAATGTGTCATAGAAATGTCATGTAAGGTGACCTCACCAATGAAGATTAAGGTCTTTTGTGACCTGGAGGATAGGATACTTAGTGAGCAAGTTTTAACTGTTGTGGAAGAGAAGAATTCAGTGGGCTGTTGGTGGTTCTGAGATGTAGGGGTCAAGTACAAAGACTAGGGTGAGACCCTCTGGGAGCTAAAGGCAGCCTGAGGCTGCCATAAATTAAATTAAACCATTGTTATAATTGATGTGGTTGTTAATCTTGAATGTATGCGGCACACTTATTTAAGGGCTTTGCCAGTGTTCTTATATCAATGATGCCTCAGCATTCAAACATTGATAATATTTCACATTTAAGATTGTTTTATAGTGAGAATTTCTAAAAGAGATTCTATATGGTACTTAAATATCTGTGTGAATTCTAGCCAACTGTGTTGGGTCGCTCCTCACAGCATCCTCTTTCATAGATGAGGGATTTGGAGTGATGGCTCAGTATTTTGTTCTTTTTTCGTTTTTTTCGTTTTTCCTATTCTCTCCAGGAATTCTGCCTCCACACCATGAGTCCCATGCCAAGGTGATGATGTATCGTAAGGAGCAGTACTCGGATGTCCTTCATGCCCTGAAAGTCGTTCGCTTTGTTAGTGATGCCACACCTCAGGCTGAAGTCTATCTCCGCATGTATCAGCTGGAGTCTGGGAAGTTACCTCGAAGTCCCTCTTTTCCACTGGTTAGTGGTCGCTTTTGTCTGACACTAAACTCAACTCTAGACTGTTCCATCTTGCCAGCCTTTGATTACATCATGTTTTGCCTTAAAAACTTTCGGTGGCTCCCTATTGTTATTACTGTAAAAGTGACACATCTTTACTTGGCATTCATGGCCATGCACATTCTGACCCAACCTTCTTATTTTTTGTTTTTTTTTAAAATACGTTTTATTTTGAAGTAATTTCAAACTTCTAGAAAAGTTGCAAGAATATTTCCAAGAATTTGCATATACCCTTTACTCAGATTCTCCAGTTGTTAACATTATGTGCATCTGTTTTGCTTTGTCATTTTAAAACGTATTTTTTAAACACATTTTTTTTCCTAAATCATTTGAGAATAAGATGCAGACAGGGTTCCCTACTACCTCAGATTCCTTCAGTGTACACTTCCTAAAGACAGGACACCCCTGTAGATAGCCATAGTACAGTCCTCAAAACTAAGACGTTAACACTGATACAGTATTAATATCTCATTTACCAACTCCATTTGAATTTGACCAATAATGCCTTCACAAATAAGCAAACAGTCAAAGTTATGGGTGAGGATTGGATCCTGATTTAGACTTTGCACTGGGTAATCATGTTGCTTTTGTCTCCTTTGACTTGGGACAGTTCTGTCTTTTTTAAATCTTTCATGGCTTGGACATTTTTGAAGGGCATAATCAGATGCTTTGAAGAAAGCCCCTCAATTTAGATTTGTCTGGTGCTCCCTCCTGATTAGATTCAGGCTATTCATTTTTGGCGGGAATACCAGGTAGGTGATGCTGTCTCCTTTTCTGTGACTCTTATCAGGAGGCACATAGTGTGGATTTGCCCCATAAGAGATAGTGTTAACTTGGATCATTTGGCGAGGGTGGCGCCTGCTGGAGTTTTCCACTGGAAATTGTTTATTTTTTCCTTTTTAATTGCTGTTTCTCTTTGTGGGGAGACACTTGAAAACCGCTATGTAAATATCCTATTCCTTATTGAACTTTTGCTCACAAGTATTCTCATTTGATGATTTCTAAAAAAAATTTATTTTTTAACTTTTAAAATAATGTTGGATCTAGAAAAAAGTTGCAAAAATAGTACAGTGTTCTCAAATACCTTCTCCCAGTGTCCTCAAATGTTACATCTCATACAACCATAATGTAATGATCAAAACCAGAGAGTCACAAACAATACTGAGAGCTACTCTGTAGGCTTCATTGGGATTTTGCTGATGTCCCACTGATGCTCTTCTTCTGATCCAAGATCCAGTTCCAGATCACACATTACATTTCACTGCTATGTCTTAGTCTTTAATCTGGAACAGTTCTTTTTTTTTTTTTTTTTTTTGAGACAGAGTTTTGCTCTTTTGGTCAGGCTGGAGTGCAATGGTGCGATCTCGGCTCACCACAACCTCTGCCTCCCGGTTTCAAGCGATTCTTGTGCCTCAGCCTCCGGAGTAGCGGGACAGGCGCACACCACCACACCCGGTTAATTTTTGTATTTTTAGTAGAGACAGGATTTCTCCATGTTGATCAGGCTCGTTTTGAACTCCCAACCTCAGGTGATTCACCCGCCTTGGCCTCCCAAAGTACTGGGATTACAGGCGTGAGCCACTGTGCCCAGCCTGGAACAGTTCTTCAGTCTTTGTCTTTCATGACTTTGACACTTTTGAAGAGCCCTGGCCAGTAGAGCATTTCTCAATTTGGGTTTTTCTCTTGTTTCTCCATGATTAAACTCTGGTCACGCATTATTGGTGGGAATACCACAGAAGTGTGGGACTCATTACTGTTGCTGCTAACTTTGATCACTTGGGTAAGATGGTGTCTGCAGAGTTTCTCCACTATAAGGTTACTATTTTCCTCTTTGTAATTAATAAGTAACTGTGGGGAAGTACTTTGAGACTTGTAAATAGCCATCCACTAATGATTCGTATTCTTGCCCGAACCAATTTTTACCTTGCTGGTTGCCAAATGGTGATCTAACTCCCTCATTCTTTTTGCATGTATTAGTTGGCATTCTTCTCTAGGGAAGAGTTTTCCCTTCCTCTTCTTTATTTCTGTCAGTGTGAAATTAAAGTGTTACTTGTTTGGCTAAAACAGTGAATTGTTCAAATGGATTTGCTGGAACACTCCTATTTTACAAAATTTATTTTTATTGCATATCTTATATTTTTTGAAGTTAATGATGGGGTATCCATGGACAAACCTTAGAGCTAATAAAGATCATTTGTATTTATTATGTTTATCAAGAGAGAGAAGGTCCCTAAAGAATAATTGGAATAATTTAAGCAATCATCTTTAAATTTCACTTATTGGCAAAGGGAAGTTGATAGTACTACACAAGTTCTTAAATTACATATCAAATTAAATTAGATAATCTGTTAGTTCAAGGAATTGAGATGACAGGCTATAGGTTCCCCCTCACCGCTACTCAGCTTGTCTGTGTTCCAAGCTGAGACACCTTTACTGCAGCCTTAGGCAGACATGCTTCTGAGTGTTTTGGACTCTGCCACCCCACCTCTCCCCAGTCATGGTCCTCGTTGTGTTGGTCTGTTTTTGGTTGCTTATAACAGAATATCTGAAATTGGATAATTTATTTAAAAAAGGAATTTACTTCTTACAAATCTAGAAGCTGGGAAGTCCAGGATTCAGGGGCTATATCTGGTGAGGGCCTTCTTGCTGATGAGGACTCTCTGCAGGGTCCTGAGGTGGCACAGGCTATCGCATGGCGAGGGGGCTGAACGTGCCAACATGCTCACCCAGGACTCTCTTCTTCTTAGGGAGCCACCAGTCCCATTCCTGTGATAACCCGTTAATCTATGAATTGACCCACTGATGAGGGCGGAGCCCTCATGATCCAGTCACCTCTTAAAGGCCCCACTTCTCAATACTGCCACATTGGGGATTAAATTTCAACATAAATTTTGGAGGGGACAGATGTTTGAACCATAGCACCTACTTAGCGCCCACTCTGCCTCATTTTTTAATTCATGAGTAAGAGGGTGCAGCAGCGCTTGGCACAGGGTCAGGAAGGATGACCTGAGTCCTCTTCTCTTGACCTGTCAGTGGTCAGGACAGTCAGTGAGATGCCACCTTTGTGGGTGCCAAGCACAGTGCACAGAACTGCACGGGAGTCCAGGAAAGGAGATTTTTCCTTTCCCTTTTCTTCCTACTTATTTTCCATTCTCCTCTGACACATTAATAAAATGCTTAGAGAAAATTTATTCCCTATGATTTAAATTCTGTTTTTCTTGACATTTTATAGAATATTAACAAGTTGAAAGAAGGGCTTAGAATGAAATAATACATTAAAGTGACAATTTTGATTTAAGTTGGTACTTTTTAGGGGAAACTGTGATACTTCTTAGTTTCTTTTTAACATTAAAATCCTTCCGCTATTAAATCCTAGATGAAAATATAGAGCTTTTTGTATACGATATGGTGTTTGAAAACAGAAGAGGTTTTCAAATAAGGTCCCAGTTTTTCTAAGATCTCTCTGTTGAAATTTCCCTGAGAGTTTACTTTCACATTCTGAGTATTGACACAAGGTTTGAGAAATGCCATTCTTTTGATTCCCAAAATTCTGATTCTCGGAACATTTTAACTTTTTTACTGCTTCAGATGGAACAACATTCTGAAGGTATGCGTGAATGCTTTGAAATAAAGCAAATGCTTTATTAGTCTTTTTTGGAGCTCTTCAATATTTGCAAATTACTGTGCTGAAAAATGTCTCCAGTTACTGATGGTGCCGTTTGTTACACCCTTTTCAAAGACATGCTCACCTAGTACTAAGGATATTTTTGGGTGGAGAGAGTCAGTGACTTGCTTATCATTTATGTTGACTCTGTGAGGGGCTTAATGTTAGAAGCTGGAGCATCTCTGTACACTCAGCCTGAAACCTGGTCATTCAGAAGCAGCACTGACCCTGTAGTTACTCATCCTTTTCTCCCCCTTGCTCCCCTCTTCAGGGATGGACTCTGCTTTTTGATCCCGCTTTGATTTATTAATGTAGCCTTTTCAAAATTTAGGGAGCAAGGTTTCATTTTTTATTAAAGAAATATGTATTCCTCTCTTTCACTGCCTTCCTCTTGAGATTTATTATTAATCTTTCAGGAGCCAGAAGATGAAGTATTTCTTGCTATAGCTAAAGCCATGGAGGAAATGGTGGAAGACAGCGTCGACTGTTACTGGATCACCCGACGCTTTGTGAACCAATTAAATACCAAGTACCGGGATTCTTTACCCCAGTTGGTGAGGACTTTTTTTTTTTTTTTAGGCTATTGGAGAGTGAACAATGGTATTGGGGGTCTTTAGGGAGTGCTCTTACCTCCTGAGGCTGCTACAATTATGAATAACCCTTTACAGTAGGACTCAGCAAGTGTTTTCTGTAAAAGGCCGTATAATCTAAATGTTTCCAGCTTGGTGGGCCAGATGGTCTCTATTGTAACCACTCAACTCTGCTGTTGTTGGACAAAAGCAACCTTAGACAATGCATAAAATAATGTTCCTGGCTGGATTTGCCCTGCTGCAGGCCATAGGTGGCCAGTCCCGCCCTATAGTATTCCTTATTCTGGTCTAGAATCCGCTGGTCTAGAGTAATCCATCTGTATAAGTTAAGGTTTTCATTTGGCTGCATATAATGGGAAGCCCAAATACCAGAAGCTAAGAGTCCAGGCAGTGCAGAGCTGGTGCTGCAGAACCTCAGTATGGAGAGGGTTGCAGACTCCTGCCATTCTGCTCCAGTATTCGTAGGCATCATCTTTCCCCTCATGCTCACAAGGTGGCTCTTGGACCAGTGGCCATGCCATCTGTGTTCTGGGCAGAAGGAAAGGGAAGGCACAGGTAAACACAAAGGGATAAGAGGGACAGGCCAGCCAAATCTGTGGCCCATTAGGCTTTCTCTCTGCATGTACAGCTGACCTTTGAGTAGTGGAGGGTTAAGAGAACTGACCCAACCCCAGCATAGTTGATACTCTGCATATAACTTTTGACTCCCGCAAAACCTAACTACTAATAACTTACAGTTGACTGGAAGCCTTACTGATAACATAGACGGTCATTTAACACATATTTTGTACACATATTTTGTTTCCGTTTGTGTTTTTTTAAGATGGAGTCTCATGCTGTCACCCAGGCTGGAGTGCAATGGCATGATCTCGGCTCACTGCAACCTCTGTCTCCTGGGTTCAAATGATTCTCCTGCCTTAGCCTGCCAAGTAACTGGGATTACAGGTGCCTGCCACCATGCCTGGCTAATTTTTGTATCTTTTTTAGTAGAGACAGGGTTTCATCATGTTGGTCAGGCTGGTCTCGAACTCCTGACCTCAAGTGATCCGCCCACCTTGGCCTCCCAAAGTGCTGGGATTTACAGGCATGAGCCACCACACCCAGCCACATATTTTGTTATGTGTGTATTCACTATATTCCTGTAATGAAGTAAGCTAGAGAAAAGAAAATGTTAAGAAAATCATAAGAAAAATGAAATATATTTTCTATTTGTGAAGTGGAAGTGGGTCATCACAAAGTCTTCATTCTCTTTGTCTTCATGTAGAGTAGGCTGAGCGGGAGGAGGGAGGGAAGGATGGTCTTGCTGTCTCAGGGGTTGGCAAAAGTGGAAAACAATCCATGTTTAAGGGGACCTTTGCAATTCAAACCCGTGTTGCTCAAGGGTCAACTATATGTTAGTGACCAGGACTGTGTCACTTGGCTGCCCTGTCTACAGTAGAGGCTGGGAAAGGTGTTCTTTTTTAAAAAAAGCCTTGTGATCTCCTACTAAAACAGGGGCTCTGTGAGTGACGTAGGAGGGGCACATGGGAGTGTAGCAGGCAGCGAGCTGTTTCTGTCATAGCCTTGCTTGGGAAGGCAGAGAACTGAATGGTGGTTGCTGCGTCGCACAAGCTAGTCTTCCTTTGCCATTTTCTTTTTTTGTTTTCTAGTTTTTTTCTCTTATTTATCTCATTTATAAAAATAAATCTGTTTGTCTTAAATCATTGGGTTATTTCTTTTTAAAATTCTACTGAAAGTGGTAACTGTGGTATAGGGTGCAAGATCAGAGGCGGGGCAGTGATGATGGTTGAATGGGCGTTGAGGATCACCGCAGGTAATTATTAATAAGGCAATGTGCAAGACCCTTCAGCTTCTGAGAACACTTACAAGAGCAGTTTTTATATATTTCAACTAAGCAAAATTTGACTTTTAAGATTCCACTTTGTTGATTTCAGTAAAAATAATTTAAGCATGGAAATGGAGCTTACGTAACTATGTCAGTTGCCTAATTAAGTGAGGAGGTCTCAGTTTTATCATACCATGATCTAATTAGCTTTTCTTATTTAATATTTGAGTAAGTCAGTAGCATTTTGATAGTTTATGCTATTCTTTAAAAATTCATCCTTTATTTTTCATAACATAAGCAGCGAATACATTCTCAAAAGAAATTAAGCAATTCAGATGAATCCATATTTCCCTAGACCTGGACTAACCACCCCATCCCTGCAATTGCCCACTTCCCCTTCTAAGAAGTAAACATTTGTCATTAGCTTGGTGTGTATTATTCAAGATTCTCTTATGTGCGTGTATATATGATTTTTCTTTTTCTTTTTTTTTTTTTTGAGATGGAGTCTAGCTCTGTCACCAAGGCGGGAGTGCAGTGGTGTGATCTTGGCTCATGGGTTCACGCCATTCTCTTGCCTCAGCTTCCCAAGTAACTGGGACTACAGGCTCCCGCCACCACGCCTGGTTAATTTTTTGTATTTTTAATAGAGACGGGGTTTCACCATGTTAGCCAGGATGGTCTCGATCTCCTGACCTCGTGATCCGCCCGCCTTGACCTCCCAAAGTGCTGGGATTATTCACATTAAGTAGTAGTATACTGTACATATGGCCCTATGGTTCTATTTTTGTTTTTAACTTATTGCTTGGAGAACTTTCCAAGGCAGTATAGACAAATCACTAATTTTCAGTCCTGACTTCCTATTAGTACCACCTGAGAGCTCTTACAAATTACCATCACCTTTCCTCCACCTAGACAAGTGAAATCTGAATCTCTGAAGGTAGGGCCCTGGAATTCTAAATTCTTAAAAGCTCCAGGCAATTCTGAAGTGTAGCTCAAGATTGAAAGGCACTCGTTTAGAACCACCTATTAAAAAATATTTACTCCTAGCATTTCCTGTTACGAATTTCCCGTATTTAAACATAAGAGATCCATGCTGAGAGTAAGTATGCCCTTGTACAGGCTCCCTGTGTGTATACGTATCTCTTTAGGCTTGGTACCTACGAGCAGAAGCAGATGCTCAAGCGGAGGGGAGACATATGTAAAATCTATTCATTTATTTTTGTCATATTTAAAATTTAAACTGCCTGACTGCTCATCCAAAGGCCATATCAATTTATGCTCCCACCAAACAGATGATGAGATTTCCCATTTTCCACCCCATTGCCAATATGTGATAGTATCAATGTCTTACATTTTTCTCCATCTGATGGTGAAATGGTATCTCATTTTAATTTACTTGTCCTCAGTTTCTAGTGAAGTTGAGTATGTTTGCATATTGCTATTGTTTTGTTGACATTTTTCTTTGTAAGAGTTATTGGTATATAGTCACTCTTGGATCTGTAAGGGATTAGTTCTAGGACTCCTTGAGATAGTAAAATTCATGGGTGTTCAAGTCCCTTACATAAAATGGCATAGGATTTGCATATAACCTACACATCTCTTCTTGTATACTTTAAATCTAGATTACTTATAATACGTAATGCAATGTAAATGCTGTGTAAATTGTTATACTGTATTATTTAGGGGATAATGACAAAAAAATCTTTGTTCGGTACAGACACAACTATCCATTTTTCATTTCCCAAATATTTTTGGCCCATGGTTGGTTGAGTCCATGGATATGAGGGTCGACTATACCCTGGATATTTATCCTTATCCCTTATGTTTGTTGAAAATACTTTCTGTTTGTTGTACA